>NC_057798.1:107588269-107602473 GCF_018294505.1 Triticum aestivum | reverse complement strand
TGGACGGGCGGCGGCGGACGGACGCGTCCGGTCCGATCCGGACGCGTCCGGTCCAATCCGGACGTGTCCGGCGGCGGAGGAGGGATTTCGTCTAGGGTTTTGCCCGTGAATTTCGGGGGAGTGCACATATTTATAGGTAGAGGGAGCTAGGAGTGTCCAAATGAGGTGCGGTTTTCGCCCACACGATCGTGATCGAACGACCGAGAGCATGGAGGGGAGTTAGATGGGTTATTGGGCTGCTTTGGAGGGGTGTTGGGCTGCAACTCAAAAGAGGCCTTTGCGGGAGTGCGGTTAACCATTGGAGTACCAAACGAGCTCCAAATGACCCAAAACTTGACAGGTGGTCTACCGGTGCTATACCAGGGCCACTTGGCAAGGCTCAGTCCATTCCGAGGACGTTCAACACCCGCACACGAAAAGAGACAAGAGGGGTGCGCCGGTGCACGTGGGAGTGTCGGATTGCGAAACGGACAACGAGGAAAATGCTCGGATGCATGAGACTAACACGTATGCAAATGAGATGCACATGATGACATGATATGAGATGCATGACATGAATAAAATGCAAAACAAAAGACAAAACCCAACCACGGAGGGAATATCATATCACATCGCCGAAAATGGCAAGAGTTGGAGATACAAATATGGAAAGTTACATTGGGGTGTTACAATGATGTTCGGACACACCATCACACTATGGTGTTCCAGGCGGTATTAATTGTGAAACAATTTCCACAATGTCTTAATTGCGTGCCAAAGCTCGTAACTCAGATACTCATCTCTATGATCATATCATAGACATTTTATCCTCTTGTCACGATGATCTTCAATTTCACTCTGAAATTACTTGAACCATTCAATAATTCAGACTTGTGTTTCATCAAGTAAATATACTTAGTATCTACTCGAATCATCCGTGAAGTAAGAACATAACAATATCTACTACGTGCCTTAGCACTTATTGTACTGCACACATCAAAATGTATTACTTCCAACAAGTTGCTATCTTGTTCCATCTTACTGAAAACGAGGCTTTTCAGTCATCTTGCCCATGTGGTATGATTTGCATATCTCAAGTGATTCAAAATCAAGTGAGTCCAAATGATCCATCTGCATGGAGTTTCTTCATGCGTATACACCAATAGACATGGTTCGCATGTTTCAAACTTTTCAAAAACGAGTGAGTCCAAAGATCCATCAACATGGAGCTTCTTCATGCGTTTTACACCAATATGACTTACATGGCAGTGCCACAAGTAAGTGGTACTATCATTACTATGTTATATCTTTTGGCATGGAAATGTGTATCACTACGATCGAGATTCAATAAACCATTCCTATTAGGTGCAATACCATTGAAGGTATTATTCAAATAAACAGAGTAACCATTATTCTCCTTAAATGAATAATCGTATTGCGATAGACATAATCCAATCATGTCTATGCTCAACGCAAACACCAAATGACAATTATTCAGGTTTAATACTAATCTTGATGGTAGAGGGAGTGTGCGATGTTTGATCACATCAAACTTGGAAACACTTCCAACACATATCGTTAGCTCACCTTTAGCTAGTCTCAGTTTATTCCGTCGCTCTTTTATTTCGAGTTACTAACACTTAGCAACCGAACCGGTATCTTAATACCCTGGTGCTACTAGGAGTACTAGTAAAGTACACATTAACATAATGTATATCCAATATACTTCTATCGACCTTGCCAGCCTTCTCATCTACCAAGTATCTAGGGTAATGCTGCTCCAGTGGCTGTTCCCCTTATTACAGAAGCACTTAGTCTTGGGTTTGGGTTCAACCTTGGGTTTCTTCACTAGAGCAGCAGCTGATTTGCCATTTCATGAAGTATCCCTTCTTGCCCTTGCCCTTCTTGAAACTAGTGGTTTCACCAACCATCAACAATTGATGCTCCTTCTTGATTTCTACTTTCACGGTGTCAAACATCGCGAATACCTCAAGGATCATCATATATATCCCTGATATGTTATAGTTCATCACGAAGCTCTAGCAGCTTGGTGGCAATGACTTTGGAGAAACATCACTATCTCATCTGGAAGATCAACTCCCACTCGATTCAAGTGATTGTTGCACTCAGACAATCTGAGCACAAGCTCAATGATTGAGCTTTTCTCCCTTAGTTTGCCGGCTAAGAAAATCGTCGGAGGTCTTATACCTCTTGACGTGGGCACGAGCCTGAAATCCCAATTTCATCCCTCGAAACATCTCATATGTTCCGCGACATTTCGAAAACGTCTTTGGTGTCTCTACTCTAAACCATTTAACTGAACTATCACGTAGTTATCAAAATGTGTATGTCCGATGTTCGCAACATCCACAGACTACGTTTGGGGTTCTGCACACTGAGGGGTGCATTAAGGACATAAGCTTTCTACTGATCGCATAATCGCTACTTTCAACTTTCAACTATATTTTCTCTAGGAACATATCTAAAACAGTAGAACTAAAGCGTGAGCTATGACATAATTTGCAAAGGGTCTTTTGACTATGTTCACGATAATTAAGTTCATCTTATGAACTCCCACTCAGATAGACATCCCTCTAGTCATCTAAGTGATTACATGAGCCGAGTCAACTAGGCCGTGTCCGATCATCACGTGAGACGGACTAGTCATCATTGGTGAACATCTTCATGTTGATCGTATCCTCCATACGACTCATGCTCGACCTTTCGGTCTCTTGTGTTTCGAGGCCATGTCTGTACATGCTAGGCTCGTCAAGTTAACCTAAGTGTTTCGCGTGTGTAAATCTGGCTTACACCCGTTGTATGTGAACGTAAGAATCTATCACACCCGATCATCACGTGGTGCTTCGAAACGACGAACTTTCGCAACGGTGCACAGTTAGGGGGAACACTTTCTTGAAATTTTAATGAGGGGTCATCTTATTTACTACCGTCGTTCTAAGAAAATAAGATGTATAAACATGATAAACATCACATGCAATCAAATAGTGACATGATATGGCCAATATCATATTGCTCCTTTTGATCTCCATCTTCGGGGCTCCATGATCATCATCGTCACCGGCATGACACCATGATCTCCATCATCGTGTCTCCATGAAGTTGTCTCGCCAACTTATTACTTCTACTACTATGGCTACCGGTTAGCAATAAAGTAAAGTAATTACATGGCGTTGTTCAATGACACGCAGGTCATACAATAAATAAAGACAACTCCTATGGCTCCTGCCGGTTGTCATACTCATCGACATGCAAGTCGTGATTCCTATTACAAGAACATGATCAATCTCATACATCACATATAATTCATCACATTCTTCTTGGCCATATCACATCACATAGCATACCCTGCAAAAACAAGTTAAACATCCTCTAATTGTTGTTTGCATATTTTACGTGGTTGCTATGGGTTTCTAGCAAGAACGTTTCTTACCTACGCAAAAACCACAACGTGATATGTCAATTGCTATTTACCCTTCATAAGGACCCTTTTCATCGAATCTGATCCGACTAAAGTGGGAGAGACTGGCACCCGCTAGCCACCTTATGCAACAAGTGCATGTCAGTCGGTGGAACCTGTCTCACGTAAGTGTACGTGTAAGGTCGGTCCGGGCCGCTTCATCCCACAATGCCACCGAATCAAGATTGGACTAGTAATGGTAAGCATATTGAACAAGATCAACGCCCACAACTACTTTGTGTTCTACTCGTGCAAAGAATCTACGCAATAGACCTAGCTCATGATGCCACTGTTGGGGAACGTAGCAGAAATTCAAAATTTTCCTACGAGTCACCAAGATCTATCTATGGAGAGACTAGCAACGAGGGGAAGGAGAGTGCATCTACATACCCTTGTAGATCGCTAAGCGGAAGCGTTCAAGAGAACGGGGTTGAAAGAGTTGTACTCGTCGTGATCCAAATCACCGGAGATCCTAGTGCCGAACGGACGGCACCTCCGCGTTCAACACACGTACAGCCCGGTGACGTCTCCCATGCCTTGATCCAGCAAGGAGAGAGGGAGAGGTTGAGGAAGACTGTGACGCCCGGTTAATTAAGCTACAGTAACCATCTACTAAGGATGCCACGTCACCACGATTACTGTTGTTAGTTTCACGTTAGTTCGAACCGTTTCAAATTTAAAATTCTAAACAAGTCAAACGACAAAAGTTTTCAAAGGTCAAAACAAAAATGTTCGGGGTTTGCCAAATATTGCATAAGTAATTATGGTGTAGTGGGCACAATTTTACAAAATACCTGAATGCCCTAAAATGAAATAAAACAGAAAGAAAATAAATAAAAGAAAGAAAATACAAAAGGGAAAAGCAAGCAAAAAAAAAGAAGAAGAGAAAGAACCCCTGGCTTCCCCTGGGCTTCAGCCCATTCCATCACACCCGGCCGACCCAGGGGGCCCAGCTGCCACCTCCCCACCGTTGTCACCTTCTCCCCACGCCCCCCCACTGTTCGTCCGACCGCGCCCGCTGTCGCCGACGGACCAGCTCGCCGCCCCGCGCCGCTACAGGCCCCGGAGAGGATAAGGGCGCCGACGCTGCGCCCCCTCGGGCTCCCCTCCCCACTTGCCCCTCGCTCTCCCACTCACTCTCTTCCCTCCTTCCAGATCTGCGGCGCCCGAGCGCGCCCATGGCTGCGCCGCCGTGCTAACCACGGTCGTCGTCCTTCCCGCACCGTGCCAACATGTCGCCGGTCTCCCTCGTCGCCCGCCTCGTCGTCCCCGACCGTCGATTCAAGCTCCGCAACGTCGCAGCCTCGTGGACGAGGTCGTCGTCTTCCTCCGCCTCGCCGCCGCTCCTCCCCAACTCCGGCGACGCCCTCTGCAGCTACTAAGCCGCCAAGGGCCACCGTGTTGCCGCTCGGTGAGCCCCCTCTCCCTCCCCTCTCTCTCTCGACGCCGTTCGCTAGTTGGACGCGCCGCCCCCAACTTGCCCGAGCGCATCGCCGCACGCGCTCGTCGCCGGTAGCCATCCGGTGACCATTTGGTCCCGGGCTCGTGGCCGTTGTACTCGCACGCGTACGTAGAAGCCTCCTGGCCGTTTAGGGTACTTGCTGCCGTGCCACAGCGTCGTTTCCCTCTCGAGGCCGAACGCCGGCGTCTGCCCCGCTCACCGCCTGCGACGCTACGGCCCTCCTCGGACCAAGCCACCACCTCCATTGAATGCGCCACGGCGCGGGCCTTGGAATGGGCCTAGCCCCGCTCCTCCCCGTGCCCCGTAGCGCGATTCCGGCCAACCCTGGCGAGGGGGGCGCCTCTGTTTGGGTCGCCGAAGTCACTCTGGCGCCAACGCCGACGTGGCGCAGTGGCCCCCGCCTCTGGGTCGCTGACCAGTGGGTCCCGAGGGCCCCGTTGACTGGGTTGACCCAGTCAACATGTTGACGTGGCAGCTATTACCACTGACATGCGGGCCCCATGCCATAAAACAAATAAAAACAAATATATAAACTGCTAATTAATTAAGTTAATTAACTAAAACCTAGTTAGACACTGACTGTTGGGGCCCACCCACTAATTAACCCATTTAGTTAGACTAAACCCTCTGTTAGTGACCCTGACAATGACATGTGGGTCCCACTGGACCCACCTGTCTGGTTTGACTGGTCAACCGACCAGTTGACCTGCTGACATCACTCTGATGTCATGCCTGCGTCATTAGTCACTGTTTTGGTTAATGTTAGAATTAAATAACTAATTAAAATCAAAAAATGATTTAAATCTTTAAAAAATCATATCTTTTAATCCGTAACTCGGATGAAAAAACTTTGTACATGAAAGTTGCTCAGAACGACGAGATGAATCCGGATACGCAACCTGTTCGTCTGCCACACACCCCTAACATATCAAACTCACAACTTTCCCCCTCCGGCTCCTCTGCCCGAAAATGTGGAACACCGGGGATACTTTCCCGGTTGTTCCCCCCTTTACCGGTATCACCTCATACCGTGTTAGGGCACCCCTAGCACCGTTACTTGTCATGTCATGCATCGCTATGCATCTGTTTGCTTAAGTATTTATTGTTTCTTCCCCCTCTTCTCTCGCTAGACACCGAGACCAACGCCGCTGCTACCCAGTACGACTACGGTGTTGACGACCCCACTCTCTTGCCAGAGCAACCAGGAAAGCCCCCCCCCCCTTGATCACCAGATATCGCCTATTCTCCTCTATACTGCTTGCATTAGAGTAGTGTAGCATGTTACTACTTTCCGTTAATCCTATTCTGATGCATAGCCCGTCATTGTTGCTACAATCATTGATACCTTACCCGCAGTCCTAAATGCTTAGTATAGGATGCTAGTTTATCATCATTGGCCCTACATTCTTGTCAGTCTGCCTTGCTATACTATTGGGCCGTGATCACTCGGGAGGTGATCACGGGTATTTACTATATATACATACATACTATACAGATGGTGACTAAAGTCGAGTCAGCTCGATGAGTACCCGCAAGTGATTCTGATTAGGGGGCTGAAAGGACAGGTGGCTCCATCCCGGTAGAGGTGGGCCTGGGTTCCCGACGGCCCCCGACTGTTACTTTGTGGCGGAGCTACAGGGCAGGTTGAGACCGCCTAGGAGAGAGGTGGGCCTGGCCCTGGTCGGCGTTCGCGGATTCTTAACACGCTTAACGAGATCTTGGTATTTGATCTGAGTCTGGCCATTTGGTCTATACGCACTAACCATCTACGCGGGACTAGTTATGGGTATCCCGGCGTCGTGGTATCAGCCGAAGCCTTCTTGACGTCAGCGACGGAGCGGCGCGCGCCGGATTGGACCGCGTAACGTGACTTCCTTTGTAATGGAGGTTGCTAGGTCTGCTTCCGGCCGCCCTCGCAACGTGCAGGTGTGCAATGGGCGATGGGCCCAGACCCCTGCGCGCATAGGATTTAGACCGGCGGGCTGACCTCTCTGTTGTGCCTAGGTGGGGTTGCGACGTGTTGATCTTGTGAGGCCGGGCATGACCCAGGAAAGTGTGTCCGGCCAAATGGGATCGAGCGTGTTGGGTTATGTGGTGCACCCCTGCAGGGAAGTTAATCTATTCAAATAGCCGTGATCTTTGGTAACAGGACGACTTGGAGTTGTACCTTGACCTTATGACAACTAGAACCGGATACTTAATAAAACACACCCTTCCAAGTTCCACAGACAACCCGGTGATCGCTTTTCCACAGGGCGACGAGGGGAGGATCGCCGGGTAGGATTATGCTATGCGATGCTACTGGAGATGCTACTTGGAGATGCTACTTGGAGATGCTACTTGGAAATGCTGCTTGGAGGACTTCAATCTACTCTCTTCTACATGCTGCAAGACGGAGGCTGCCAGAAGCGTAGTCTTCGGTAGGACTAGCTATCCCTCTTATTTTGGCATTCTGCAGTTCAGTCCACTGATATGGCCTCCATACACATATACCCATGCATATGTAGTGTAGTTCCTTGCTTGTGAGTACTTTGGATGAGTACTCACGGTTGCTTTCTCCCCCTTTTTCCCCCTTTCCTTTCTTTCTGGTTGTCGCAACCAGATGCTGGAGTCCAGGAGCCAGACGCCACCATCGATGATGATTCCTGCTACAATGGAGGTGCCTTCTACTACGTGCAGGCCGCTGATGACGACCGGGAGTAGTTAGGAGGATCCCAGGCAAGAGGCCTGCGCCTCTTTCGATCTGTATCCCAGTTTGTGCTAGCCTTCTTAAGGCAAACTTGTTTAACTTATGTATGTTCTCAGATATTGTTGCTTCCGCTGACTCGTCTATGATCGAGCACTTGTATTCGAGCCCTCGAGGCCCCTGGCTTGTATTATGATGCTTGTATGACTTATTTATGTTTTAGAGTTGTGTTGTGATATCTTCCCGTGAGTCCCTGATCTTGATCGTACACATTTGTGTGCATGATTAGTGTACAATTGAATCGGGGGCGTCACAAGTTGGTATCAGAGCCAGCTGCCTGTAGGAATCCCCCTTTCCAACTCCTTGGCCGAAGTCGAGTCTAGACATTACAAAACTTTTACTAACATGGCTGTGTGCCTTACGGGCCCACGTCGCCATTGGGTGGTACTAGAATCTTTTACTCCTTGTATATACTCTGGGACTCCGGTCTCTCTTTTATTCGGGTTAAATGAATTATACTAAATCTAACATTAGGATCTCGTTATCACTTTCACCCGGAGAGCCTATTATTACTGATGATCGTCTGCTGCACGTGAAGACCCTGAAGATACTCTCCGCTGTTAACCCGAGAACTTGTGTTCATTGCGTTTGCAATTCCCTTCCACCATCAAACCTTATGGATAACTACTTGCAGTTGTTATTCTTACATTCATCCCCAGTTGGTCTTGTTATTACAAGATACCCTGAAACACTCGTCGTTGTTTCGATAATCCTTTGAGCTTACTGCCTTGCTGTTCTTTGTCACCTGATTACCCAAACGGATAATTCCTTGCATTTGCCGAGTATCCCCTCGTCCCTAGCCGTTCATGTGTTTCACATAAGTCCTCGAAATACCATTCGATTTTCTGAAAATCCTCGGCAGCCCATTGCTCTTGATTTCCACGCCTTCCAGCATTATGGTTAATTCCATACTTCTAGTAATCTCCGTTGACATCCTCTATCACTATCATTTCGAGTCACTTGATTCGATATGTTGAGGATGCTCGCATTCCTCAGTCGAATCCTAGAATTCATCCTTCCGGCTCAATGTCAGTTTGGACATGAGTTGGATCTCAACCAATCAGATTGCCATCGATTGTACCCCTAAGTCTATTCTACTTATCCATCCTTGATCAGAGCGTTTGCTCCTGATCCCTTGATTTGAAAATCATAATTCCTTTGTTATTTAAACATTGAATTATTCAGATGTTCTATAAACCGATGCATTGCATTCTTCTTCCTCTAATTGGGTATCGATACTCACATCAGCTCCATTGTGGATCGCCTTATCCACTGTTGGATTATTATCCGACAATGTCCTTCATAACTAATCACCTTGTGAGTTCTTTCTCTGATACATAATGCCTTTGGTAAATGGTATCCTCTCGTTTTGTCACCCATGCTCAACTATCGAGCTTGTGTTATTTACTATTGAAGCTTGTGGTATATGTTTCTAAGATGCCCCGACGGGTTGAACATATACCTTCCTTAATTTGTGTGACCCCAAAGGTTTTCTTGGGTCATACTCCTCTGGTAATTCACCAGGTAGGTTTCCACAATCAATTCATTTTTCATAAGAGCGAGAAGTGATTGATAGGTTATACATTGAAGAAGTGGGAGTCGACCTTGAACTTTGTGTTCATGCCCATGGACACGATGTAGATCTTATCATGGAAGCTTCTCATAAAATAATTGCCCCCTTTGTTATAAGTTCATCTTGTATCTATGTTTGGTCATTTGCAACCGTGGTTCCGACCATGATCGTTCTTCTTTGATTCCTTTTCTCGGACAAGTAAAGTACTTGTCTTCTGTAGAGCAATCCCCCAGTCCAACCCCCACTTTGATATGTTGTCAAGTATCACCCCCTGGTATCTCGAGATTATCATGGAACTGCATAACTTCTTATGAGTTCTTCATCAAGTACTACATTCTCACGGATTCCAATTTTGCACGGGCTCCGAGTTATTAAACACTCAAAGACACCGATAACTGAACCGAGTCCGCACTGCGGTTCAACAACTCTTAGTAATCTTCCTTGCGTACGAGTTTGTACCCGATCACGGCACTCATAGTCTGTTTGGCTATATCATTGTCGTGATGATTTTGACGGTGCTACCTGGTCCTTATTCCCAGAGCACAACTTTCGATGATGAGCTAAGCTTACGTCGATCTTCCTTGTCTTACCGTTTCACCTCAAACAACAAGCTTGATTCCGAGTTTGTGTCGTACCCATGGTTTCAATAACCTTTTGCTTCATCATTCCTTTGACTTGATGTCATCGCCAATTGATTACATCTTCATGAATTCTCTTGACAAGTGTGTCATGCTCATCATCAGCATTCTGAGCTCTTCCAGGATATCAATGGAATTCAGGATGAGAAAGACAATCCTTGCCCTTGATGATTAGAGTTTTCATCGACCACTCTACTACCTTTCCTCCAACACAAACTTGTTCTTGTTTTGTGTTATACCTTGAGTTCCTTGCTATCCAGCAATTGTTCTTCTTTACATTGGAGTATTACCATCTTTTATGTCAAGAATGCCGTGAGAGTTTCACCACCTCTTAAGGAATTCTGGATACAGTGATGCTTCTCACCATCATAATTCTTCTCTTGGTCCCCGTGTTGAGTGAACTCTGTTATGAGAATTTAATATATCTAGCAACCTTGCTACTTCAGAGTTAATGGATAATAATTCCAATGTAGTGTGCTGGTTGTTGGGTTTCGTAGTAATTTCAAAAAATTTCCTACGCACACGCAAGATCATGTGATGCATAGCAACGAGGGAAGAGTATTGTCTACGTACCCTACGCAGACCGACTGCGGAAGCGATGACACGACGTAGAGGAAGTAGTCGTACGTCTTCACGATCCAACCGATCAAGTACCGAAACTACGGCACCTCCGAGTTCGAGCACACGTTCAGCTCGATGACGATCCCCGGACTCCGATCCAGAAAAGTGTCGGGGAAGAGTTCCGTCAGCACGACGGCGTGGTGACGATCTTGATGAACTACAGCAGCAGGGCTTCGCCTAAACTCCGCTACAGTATTATCGAGGAATATGGTGGCAGGGGGCACCGCACACGGCTAAGGAATCGATCATGTGGATCAACTTGTGTCAACTTGTGTGTTTAGAGGTGCCCCTGCCTCCGTATATAAAGGAGTAGAGGGTGGGAGGCTGGCCGGCCATAGAGGGAGGCGCAGGAGAGTCCTACTCCCTCTGGGAGTAGGATTCCTCCCCCCAATCCTAGTCCAACTAGGATTCCTCGGAGGGGAAGGGAGAGAGGGGGGCCGGCCACCTTCTCCTTGTCCTAATAGGACTAGGGGAGGGGGAAGAGGCGCAGCCACCTTGGGCTGCCCCTTTCTCCTTTCCACTAAGGCCCATGAAGGCCCATATGGCTCCCAGGGGGTTCCGGTAACCTCCCGGTAACCCGGTAAAATCCCGATTTCACCCGGAACACTTCCGATGTCCAAACATAGGCTTCCAATATATCAATCTTTACGTCTCGACCATTTCGAGACTCCTCGTCATGTCCGTGATCACATCCGGGACTCCGAACAACCTTCGGTACATCAAAATGCATAAACTCATAATATAACTGTCATCGTAACCTTAAGCGTGCGGACCCTACGGGTTCGAGAACAATGTAGACATGACCGAGACATGTCTCTGGTCAATAACCAATAGCGGGACCTGGATGCCCATATTGGCTCCTACATATTCTACGAAGATCTTTATCGGTCAGACCGCATAACAACATACGTTGTTCCCTTTGTCATCGGTATGTTACTTGCCCGAGATTCGATCGTCGGTATCCAGTACCTAGTTCAATCTCGTTACCGGCAAGTCTCTTTACTCGTTCCGTAATACATCATCTCACAACTAACATATTAGTTGTAATGCTTGCAAGGCTTATGTGATGTGTATTACCGAGAGGGCCCAGAGATACCTCTCCGACAATCGGAGTGACAAATCCTAATCTCGAAATACGCCAACCCAACATCGACCATTGGAGACACCTGTAGTACTCCTTTATAATCACCCATTTACGTTGTGACGTTTGGTAGTACCCAAAGTGTTCCTCCGGTAAACGGGAGTTGCATAATCTCATAGTCATAGGAACATGTATAAGTCATGAAGAAAGCAATAGCAACATACTAAACGATCGGGTGCTAAGCTAATGGAATGGGTCATGTCAATCAGATCATTCTACTATGATGTGACCTCGTTAATCAAATAACAACTCATTGTTCATGGTTAGGAAACATAACCATCTTTGATTAACGAGCTAGTCAAGTAGAGGCATACTAGTGACACTATGTTTGTCTATGTATTCACACATGTATTATGTTTCCGGTTAATACAATTCTAGCATGAATAATAAACATTTATCATGATTATAAGGAAATAAATAATAACTTTATTATTGCCTCTAGGGCATATTTCCTTCACTGGTTGCTAAATTTCCATTCCGACGTTGGTCGTGCAACCCAACCCATATTTCGGGTGCCCCTTTCAACCAATATTTAATTGTGTGTGTTTTCCTCGAGCATACTTCCTTATATCATTTGATCTGACAAGTGTCATCTTCTTGTTCACATTATTGTGGAAATCCATCCATTTGGAATTCTCGATGAATTGTCGCTGAGCCCATCAGCCACCTTCTCATCCCTTCCTTGGTTTATTGATGAACTACTGTTTCAGGAACTCACTCCCATAGTTCATTTCCCGAGAATCTTGCAATGTCATTTCGTCGATTTGTGTTGCACCTTTCTTCTCGGACATCCTGAGTCTGAGATATCATGACATCAATCGGATCTGAATCTCGGTCAGATATGATGGCTGGGACAACTTTCCAGGAGTTATGATGTTGGTCCTTTGATGACCCGGTAATATGACGTCATGCCTAGCACCCCCTGGCTGGAGGACCTATCATTATAATTTCTTTTGCAAGGATAACCATTCTTCCTGGAGAAATTGTAAGACTTATTCTATAAGTTGTTCCTGATGGATCCTTTGTGTTTCCAAAGTCTGATCTTCACCTGATGACCTTGTCAATGCTATCTCGAAGCATGTCTATGGTACTCCGATTTTCAACAAGAACATTTGAAGCCCAATGCTAAATGTTTCTTGCTCAATTATCCAAACACCGTTGCCTGGGTAATGTCCTGAAATTTCTCTCCCCTTACCTAAAGTGTTTTCTACTTTATATCATGTCATGGATATCTTGCTCTGTTTGTCCTTGGGAAGGAAATACCCCGAAATATGTGTCTTAACACATTTTCCTTTCCATTGTTCTGATTAATCTGATAATCATATTTTCCTTTCCATTGTTTGATTTAACCTTTCTTGTGATCTATATGACCTAAGCAGTAATATTCTCCTGCTTATGTAAACACCTCGTGGTACCGCTCTGTCAGTAAGACCCTATTACTATTGTTGATGACATTTCGGTAGCCACCGATGGACGAGAACCTTGCCTATTGGCCTGCCTCGTTCAACGAGCAGGAAAATGGTTCTCTTCGTCCCTCGCCCTTGGTATCGATGTTGCTGCCAACAAAACTGATAGGCTACCCTCTGACACGCCTTAATATCGTGACCGTGCAAGATGTCGGCCCCCTTCCTACTTTCAACCATATGGTGGGCCCATAACCCACAGTTCCACAGGATCGAAACCTGACTCTCCTGTACACCCCTTGTTCTCAAGGTTGTTCCTCGCACGTGACCTCGTATGTAATTCACGAGCGGCCTTCCTAGTGACCTATTCTGGTATCAGACGCAATACTTATTCTCGTTGCTCTGAACACCTTTTCACGCCCTGTTTCAGGCATCAAACGATTGCCTGCCCGCTTGAAACTTCTCTTGGTACCTTCTTACTTGCTCTCGATTTCTTCTTAAGTTCAATCCGAGAGTTACTTTCCGCAACCTTCCCTGATGTTATCTACCAGATAGTCAACCTGGTAAGGCCCACCCTTCCCGAGCCTTCCCCCATATCCTTTTCGTAAGTACGATGAAGATCCCGAAGACAGGATGACGACTTCATCATTTTGACCTGAAGCAGAAGTATGAAGGCATCAATATATTGGATTGACCTCTTCGAGAAGAGCAACCAACACCAAGAAGATCCGTTAGAATTCCGTAACCAATCTCTTCCCCTTACTCCCCTCCTAAATCTCGGGACGAGATTTCTTGTAGTGGAGGAGAATTGTGACGCCCGGTTAATTAAGCTACAGTAACCATCTACTAAGGATGCCACGTCACCACGATTACTGTTGTTAGTTTCACGTTAGTTCGAACCGTTTCAAATTTAAAATTCTAAACAAGTCAAACGACAAAAGTTTTCAAAGGTCAAAACAAAAATGTTCGGGGTTTGCTAAATATTGCATAAGTAATTATGGTGTAGTGGGCACAATTTTACAAAATACCTGAATGCCCTAAAATGAAATAAAACAGAAAGAAAATAAATAAAAGAAAGAAAATACAAAAGGGAAAAGCAAGCAAAAAAAGAAGAAGAGAAAGACCCCCTGGCTTCCCCTGGGCTTCGGCGCATTCCATCGCAC
>NC_057798.1:107584265-107587891 GCF_018294505.1 Triticum aestivum | reverse complement strand
CGCTACAGGCCCCGGAGAGGATAAGGGCGCCGACGCTGCGCCCCCTCGGGCTCCCCTCCCCACTTGCCCCTCGCTCTCCCACTCACTCTCTTCCCTCCTTCCAGATCTGCGGCGCCCGAGCGCGCCCATGGCTGCGCCGCCGTGCTAACCACGGTCGTCGTCCTTCCCGCACCGTGCCAACATGTTGCCGGTCTCCCTCGTCGCCCGCCTCGTCGTCCCCGACCGTCGATTCAAGCTCCGCGACGTCGCAGCCTCGTGGACGAGGTCGTCGTCTTCCTCCGCCTCGCCGCCGCTCCTCCCCAACTCCGGCGACGC
Organism: Triticum aestivum; assembly: GCF_018294505.1. Classification (NCBI taxonomy): domain Eukaryota; kingdom Viridiplantae; phylum Streptophyta; class Magnoliopsida; order Poales; family Poaceae; genus Triticum; species Triticum aestivum. The sequence goes on along the minus strand of NC_057798.1, from coordinate 107,587,576 downwards.
CCTCTGCAGCTACTAAGCCGCCAAGGGCCACCGTTTTGCCGCTCGGTGAGCCCCCTCTCCCTCCCCTCTCTCTCTCGACGCCGTTCGCTAGTTGGACGCGCCGCCCCCAACTTGCCCGAGCGCATCACCGCACGCGCTCGTCGCCGGTAGCCATCCGGTGACCATTTGGTCCCGGGCTCGTGGCCGTTGTACTCGCACGCGTACGTAGAAGCCTCCTGGCCGTTTAGGGTACTTGCTATCGTGCCACAGCGCCGTTTCCCTCTCGCGGCCGAACGCCGGCGTCCGCCCCGCTCACCGCCGGGGACGCTGCGGCCCTCCTCCGACCAAGCCACCACCTCCATTGAATGCGCCATGGCGCGGGCCTTGGAATGAGCCTAGCCCCGCTCCTCCCCGCGCCTCGTAGCGCGATTCCGGCCAACCCCGGCGAGGGGGGCCGCCTCTGTTTGGGTCGCCGGAGTCGCTCTGGTGCCGACGCCGACGTGGCGCAGTGGCCCCCGCCTCTGGGTCACTGACCGGTGGGTCCCGAGGGCCCCGTTGACTAGGTTGACCCAGTCAACGTGTTGACGTGGCAGCTACTGCCAGTGACATGCGGGCCCCATGCCATAAAACAAATAAAAACAAATATATAAACTGCTAATTAATTAAGTTAATTAACTAAAACCTAGTTAGACACTGACTGTTGGGGCCCGCCCACTAATTAACCCATTTAGTTAGACTAAACCCTCTGTTAGTGACCCTGACAATGACATGTGGGTCCCACTGGACCTACCTGTCTGGTTTGACTGGTCAACCGACCAGTTGACCTGCTGACATCACTCTGATGTCATGCCTGCGTCATCAGTCACTGTTTTGGATAATGTTAGAATTAAATAACTAATTAAAATCAGAAAATGATTTAAATCTTTAAAAAATCATATCTTTTAATCCGTAACTCGGATGAAAAAACTTTGTACATGAAAGTTGCTCAGAACGACGAGACGAATCCGGATACGCAACCTGTTCGTCTGCCACACACCCCTAACATATCAAACTCGCAACTTTCCCCCTCCGGCTCCTCTGCCCGAAAACGCGGAACACCGGGGATACTTTCCCGGTTGTTCCCCCCCTTCACCGGTATCACCTCATACCGTGTTAGGGCACCCCTAGCACCGTTACTTGTGATGTCATGCATCACTATGCATATGTTTGCTTAAGTATTTATTGTTTCTTCCCCCTCTTCTCTCGCTAGACACCGAGACCGACGCCGCTGCTACCCAGTACGACTACGGTGTTGACGACCCCACTCTCTTGCCAGAGCAACCAGGCAAGCCCCCCCCCTTGATGACCAGATATCGCCTATTCTCCTCTATATTGCTTGCATTAGAGTAGTGTAGCATGTTACTGCTTTCCGTTAATCCTATTCTGATGCATAGCCTGTCATTGTTGCTACATTCATTGATACCTTACCCGCAGTCCTAAATGCTTAGTATAGGATGCTAGTTTATCATCATTGGCCCTACATTCTTGTCAGACTGCCTTGCTATACTGTTGGGCCGTGATCACTCGGGAGGTGATCACGGGTATTTACTATATATACATACATACTATACAGATGGTGACTAAAGTCGGGTCAGCTCGATGAGTACCCGCAAGTGATTCTGATGAGGGGGCTGAAAGGACAGGTGGCTCCATCCCGGTAGAGGTGGGCCTGGGTTCCCGACGGCCCCCGACTGTTACTTTGTGGTGGAGCGACAGGGCAGGTTGAGACCGCCTAGGAGAGAGGTGGGCCTGGCCCTGGTCGGCATTCGCGGATACTTAACACGCTTAACGAGATCTTGGTATTTGATCTGAGTCTGGCCATTTGGTCTATACGCACTAACCATCTACGCGGGAGTAGTTATGGGTATCCCGGCGTCGTGGTATCAGCCGAAGCCTTCTTGACGTCAGCGACGGAGCGGCGCGCGCCGGATTGGACCGCATAACGTGACTTCCTTTGTAATGGAGGTTGCTAGGTCTGCTTCTGGCCGCCCTCGCAACGTGCAGGTGTGCAATGGGCGATGGGCCCAGATCCCTGCGCGCATAGGATTTAGACCGGTGGGCTGACCTCTCTGTTGTGCCTAGGTGGGGCTGCGACGTGTTGATCTTCCGAGGCCGGGCATGACCCAGGAAAGTGTGTCCGGCCAAATGGGATCGAGCGTGTTGGGTTATGTGGTGCACCCCTGCAGGGAAGTTAATCTATTCGAATAGCCGTGATCTTCGGTAACAGGACGACTTGGAGTTGTACCTTGACCTTATGACAACTAGAACCGGATACTTAATAAAACACACCCTTCCAAGTTCCACAGATAACCCGGTGATCGCTTTTCCACAGGGCGACGAGGGGAGGATCGCCGGGTAGGATTATGCTATGCGATGCTACTGGAGATGCTACTTGGAGATGCTACTTGGAGATGCTGCTTGGAGGACTTCAATCTACTCTCTTCTACATGCTGCAAGACGGAGGCTGCCAGAAGCGTAGTCTTCGATAGGACTAGCTATCCCCCTCTTATTCTGGCATTCTACAGTTCAGTCCACTGATATGGCCTCCTTACACATATACCCATGCATATGTAGTGTAGTTCCTTGCTTGCGAGTACTTTGGATGAGTACTCACGGTTGCTTTCTCCCCCTTTTTTCCCCTTTTCCTTTCTTTCTGGTTGTCGCAACCAGATGCTGGAGTCCAGGAGCCAGACGCCACCATCGACGACGATTCCTGCTACAATGGAGGTGCCTTCTACTACATGCAGGCCGCTGATGACGACCGGGAGTAGTTAGGAGGATCCCAGGCAGGAGGCCTGCGCCTCTTTCGATCTGTATCCCAGTTTGTGCTAGCCTTCTTAAGGCAAACTTGTTTAACTTATGTCTGTTCTCAGATATTGTTGCTTCCGCTGACTCGTCTATGATCGAGCACTTGTATTCGAGCCCTCGAGGCCCCTGGCTTGTATTATGATGCTTGTATGACTTATTTATGTTTTAGAGTTGTGTTGTGATATCTTCCTGTGAGTCCCTGATCTTGATCATACACATTTGCGTGCATGATTAGTGTACAATTGAATCGGGGGCATCACAACTCCATCCAGCTAGAGCACGACGGCGTGGTGGTGGTGGAGGAGCGTGGCAATCCTGCAGGGCTTCGCCAAGCACCGCGGGAGAGGAGGAGGACTTGGGAGAGGGGGAGGGCTGCGCCAGAACTTTGGGTGAAGCTCCCATGCGCCTCCCCACTATATATAGGGGTGGAGGGGCTGGTTTCTTGCCCTCCAAGTCCATTGGGGCGTTGGCAAATGTGGGAGGAA
>NC_057798.1:107384500-107554234 GCF_018294505.1 Triticum aestivum | reverse complement strand
AAAAAAATTAAAACCGAGAATTTGAAAATTGTTAACACGGTGTTAAAAACCAGTACTCATAACTTTTAAAAAATGTTGGTAGTTTTAAAAAATTGTTTTAAAATCCAGAAAACAACCTTTTACATTAACTTTTTTAAATATTTTTTTGATATCTTACAAGAATATTGATACATGTATAAATTTTTTTTGATGTATACCAAAAATAAACAATGTGTTTGACAATAATAGAAATAATCTATTTTGGATGTATATACAAAACGTATTATGTGTATGAAAACAATACAGATTAAAATATATATTTCAAAAAATATTAATCATGTATATGAGAAATGTTTAACTTGTAAACAAATGTTCTAGATGCATATCAAAAATATAATATGTGTATGAAAACAATAGACATCAAAACACATATTCCAAAATATGTTAATCATGTATTCAGAAAATGCTAAACCTGTATTCTAAAAAAAATTAGATGTATAACAAAAATGTACATTCTATATGAAAACAATGGACATCAAAGAATATGTTATGAAAATATTTTAATCATAGATATAAATTTTTGAAACATGAATGGAAATACAGGTTTATATGAGAAAAATGTTAAACATGTATAAAATTGGTTTAGATGTATACCAACTCAATTCATATGAAAGCAATAGACATCAAAACATATATTTGACAAAAAAATATTAGAAATGTGTATGAATTTTTTTAAACCTGTATAGAAAACATTTTGTATATAAACCAAAAATCTATAATGTGTATGAAAACAATAGACATCAAAAGATTTTAATCATGTATTTGAAAATTTTACACGTGTATTTAAAATGTTCTTGACGTACACAATTTTTTTTAATGTGCAATAAAAAAATTAGACATGTTTTGAAAAGACGGTAAGAAAATAGGTTTAAAACAAACAAAACCAAAGAAAGAAACAAAAAGATAAAAAAGAATGGAGAAAACCACTCCAAGAAGGAAAAGGAGACAAAGAGAACAAGAAAACTGAGAAAGAATCAATAAAGTCAAAGAAAAAGGAAAAAAATTCAGTGAAACCATGAAACAAACAAAGAAAACAGATGAAAAAATAAAGAAAAAGAGTAAAAACGAAAGAAAAAAGTGTCGGTTCACCTTTTTTAGAATCGCTGCTGGTGTGTATTATAGGGCCTTAAACACTGGTTTTCCACCATTTGGCAAGTTCACTAGTTCCTATATGAGCCGGCTCAAGTAGCCTATTTTCAACGTTTCAGATTCTGCAGGATTTTCAATTGCTTTTTTTTTGTTTTCTTCTTTCTAGTTTTCCCAGCATGAGTTTTTGCCGGGGGGGTTTTAATCACTTTTCGTTCTTTTTTTGGTTTTATTTTTATTTTACCTTTTTTATAGAATCCGTGAACTTTTTCCACTAACTTTTTAACTATTTCCAAATTTCTTTTTCTTTTTGCAATTTTTTGTTGACTTTTTTCAAATCCGTAACTTTTCTCAGATTTCTGAACATTATCCAAATTTCATGAATTTTTTTCAAAGTTTTTATGAATGTTATTCAAATTCATGATTTTTCCTCATTTTGTGAACTTTTCAAATTGGCAACTTTTTTTGATTCGTAAAGTTTTTGTTTCAAATTCTGTGAAATTTTTCAAATATCTATGACCTTTTTCAGATTCCTAAACTTCTCACAAATTCTTGAAGTTTATCCAAAATTTGCGAATTTTTCAACCCTTTTTGGATTTATTTTTCTAATTCATGGTTGTGTACAATTTTCAGATCACAAACTTTTCCAAGAGTTGAAGTTTTTTTCAAACTTGCAAACTTTTATTAAAAACCGTTAAAAAATCAATTTCATGAATAAAATTATTTCTAATTCTTTTTTTACATATTTTTTAAGTAAAATAAGAGTGCACGGAGCAGAAGAAATGGAATGCAAGAAAAAACTAGAGCGGAAGACAAAACGACTGTACGGCTGCTTTGCGTGAGGTTGTGTTCGATTGAGCGAAGGTTTTGCTGGGCCATCTCGCTAGGCGTCTCCTTCAGGCGCCGGTAGCATAAACCAACGTTGAGAGGGACGTTGAGGAGGTCTCTGTACGACTCGCTATAAGAGAGATATAGTGGCCGTGGTACGCAGCAGCACGACTCATGTGTAGTGCTCCATTTGGGTCAGGGTCAGCAGCCCGAGGCACTCCAGCGCAGGAACGACACTAAAACACAAGCGGGCCCCTGAAAAAACAAGCGGCGCAGTTTTATTCCTTCCAGTTAATCTTCACACACTTGTCTTCAACATTCTTTAGTTCTAGATAGAAATGGTCTACTAATACGTCCTTGGACTACCAATATCCCGGTATTTTCTATCACGCCGATTCAGCTTCTTTCGAACTACCAAATGCACTTTCAGAGCCAACAACGGATCGGCTTGGCCCATTCCCCATCTGGGGAAGAAAGAGTACCTAGATCTGCATCTACTAAGTATGCCCTGAAATTCATGTTATGATCCAGCGTTTTTAATTATTGTTCGTGTATTGAAAAATGGTAATTTGGTCAGAAAATGGTATGTGTTTAACTGATGTCTGGGTGAATAAACTATTGTTTCCATTTGTTTTAAAATAACTAGCAAATATGTCCATGCGTTGCAACGGGAGATTATGCAGGTGTGATAGATATAAAAAATCTAAATCAAATGCCAGGATGAGATAAGGAATTTTAAAATATCATTTGACAAACTAATCATTTGACAAACTATGTCTAAGTGATGTCATGATGAAATAAGAGTTATTTAAAAGTCATGATGAAATAAGGGAATTCTAAAGAGTCATTTAAAAAACTAAACATGTGATGATTTGATCACGATTTGTTTTCTTAAGGCGTCACAACGGAAAAAAATTGGCTGAGCAAACTGCATTGATAGATCCTGCCTGAGTTAGAGTGATGAATGATGTGCCTCGTCTTGACCTAGTGTAGCGGTGTTTATCATAACCAGTAAGGTGATACCAGAATAAATATAGATGTGTATGAAGGCAAAATAGACATTTATCATTTTCACATAACTTACAAAAACTAACCTACAGGAAGATGCGTCAATTGTTTTGAGCTCAGCGTTGTATGAACCATGAAGACCATTTTTTAACCCGACGCAAGGCACTAAATAAAATCATAAAACGACCTCCACGGATCCCCTAATAAACCTTCTACGCAAGCGATGATTTGTTTTGTTCATTATTTACATATATGTTTTAATTTTGGAACATTTTCTATAATTCATGTACCTTTTTTCCTATTTCCAGAACATGTTTTTAATACTGGATTATTTTTTAAAAATTATGATCATTTTTTTATTTCATGAACATTTATTGTGATTTGTGAATATTTTTATAACATATGCGTTTTTTTTAAATCATAAACATTCTATTATTTTCAAATATTTTTTGAATTCATAAAGAGTTTATGATTTATCAATATATTTTTAAAGCTCACATCATTTTTAAATTTGGTTCGTTTGAAAATCTCGAATTAATTGAAAGAAGGAAAATGAAAAATAAAAACGAAAAGGTAAAAAGCAAAATAGAAAACAGGCGGCGCCACCATCCGTACATGGGCCGGCCCATTAGGTCGAACGAGAGGAGGAGGGGCGCATGGATCGGCCCATTAGGGCGAACGAGAGGAGGAGGGGCGCTTCGCATTGAGAAAAAAGGGGAGAAAGGGGCGGGGAAGCAGGGATCGAACCGTGGTCACCTGTGCGGTAGACCAACGCCTTAGCCATCAGTCTAGCTCTATTTTTGTGTTATATGAGCGTATCATCCTTTAAGAACCAAACCCAGCGGCGATTTTGAAATAACCCAAATTGTTTTACTTACGGATGGCAGAGTGGGTAATTTGTGCTAACTTTGAGGGCAATTCTAATGACGGACGACAGAAACCCAATTCTCTTTATTATTAGGTAAAGAGGTAAAGATAAAGATGTACAAAAACCTTTTTCCTGAAATACATTCAATTCTCATAAACATGATAAATATTTTGAAAGCATATGATGAACATTTTCTTTAAGCAAGGTAAAACTGTGTTAAAATACAAGATGAACTTTTTTCAAAATCATGATGGACATTTATGAAATACATGTTGAGATCTTCTGAAGTATGCGATGCCTTTCTTTTAAAAAAGATGAACATTTTTAAAATATGATGACCATTTTGAGTAGATGATGAGCATTTTCCGAATTGCACAATTGAGAATTCTAAAAAACATATAAGACTACTTTGAAAAGCACTATTAATATATTTTTTAAGAGAAACAATGAAGAAAAATAAGAATCCGAAGAAAATCAAATAAGAAACAACAAAGAAAAATGAAATAAGAAAACAAAAGTAAAAAACAAATAGGATCATATACTTCAAATTTAAAAGTGAATTATTTTTTGGAAATGTCAATATAATAAAATATATGTTAGAGATATTTTGGTAAAGAAAAATCATGTAATTAGAATAAAATAGGAAAATGCAGAAAAATTAAATGAAGGAGAAAAAACAGAGGTGTGAAAAATAAAGGAAGAAAGAACAATAAATATCGGGAAAACCCCCGGAAAGAAAAGATGGAAATATGACAGGGGACAATAATGAAGAAGCAACAATGTTAAGAAAACATGGTATTTCTGGAAAAAAATTAGTGTGTATTTTGAAATTATCATCTAATTAAAACAGTGCACAATATTTTTTGAAAATGTCCGGTTAGATAAAAGAGTGTTCACATTATTTGGCTGGAAATAAACGATGAATATTTTGGCGAAATACAGAGTAATTTTTAAAAACATGATGAGTAATTTCTAAATACACAACAAAGATTTTTGAAACTAAACAATGGATATGGTTTTTTCATTAAAATAATATTTTAAAGACATATCAATCCTTCTGTTAAAGATGATCAACTTTATTCAATACCCAATGATATGATTTCAAAATAAAATTATCAACATTGAAAAAATGGACGATGTACCTTTCAAAAATCATCATTTGCAATTTTTTAAACAGGTGACCATTTTTAATACATACAATGAGCATTTTCTAAACACGTTTAATACTTGCTTTTACATACATGTCATACTTGTTTTGAAATATGCGATGAGCAAAATGGCCCTTTTGTAGAATGATAAGTCCAATTATTAAATACACGTTGAATTTAATTTTAAGTATGACATGAGCATTCGCGATGAATATTTTTTACAAACATTGTGACTACTTTTCTAAACACGATGACCATTTTGAAACTACATAATGAACAATTTTCAAAACACAACCCACAATTTTGGCAAAGGCGATGCATTTTTTCTTAAATACATGATTAAAAAATAAGGACCATAATAAAAAAATCAACAAAAAGGAAACAATGAAGTAAAAAATAGTTGAAAGAAGAAAGGAAATTGATGTTGTACTTAAAATAAAACAACTTAAAGGAATTGTTGATATTTATACAAGTACAATTTCGTTCAATGTATTTTACAAAATATTCATGTAATTTAAACTGAAATAAAGCAAAATGAAAGAAAGGGGAAACAAGAAAGTAAAATGGAAAATAAAATAAAACAATAAAAAAGCAGATGAATGACTAATAATGGATTGAAAACCAAACGAAAAAAATGTGGCAATTGTTCCTGATCGTGTAGCTACAAGGTCGGTCCGCGTTCATCGGTGAATGTATCCGGTGCACCCATCCTTGTGGTGCTACAGGTTCATCAGATGCCATGGCATATTTTAAATTGTTTAAAAACTTTTTAAAAACAATCTTGCACATTGGCACGACATAAATATATGTTGTCATAAAATTTCATATGAAAATTTGAAAGATTGCTCGAGATGCAAAAATGACAAATTTGACATCAGTATGGTAATGGGCCAAATCTAAAGCCCAATTTATGTTATTTACTATTGAGTGTGAATTTTGTCATTTTTGTTTTACGAGCTATGTTTCAGATTTTGATTTGATTTATTTTTTTGACAACATAAATTGATGTTGTGTCAATGTGATAAATGTTTGTCCGAATTTTTGAAAATTTAAAAACGTGCTATGGGAGTTCGGTGCACCGGATATTCTCCGTCTGGGCGAGCGCTAACTAACAGTCCATGGTAGGCTATAAATAGCATTTCATGTTCTTCTCCCCCCTGATCCCTCCAATTACTTATCGTGGAGCCCCTGATTTTTACTTGCGTGTTTTCACGTCACACATTAAGTTTCATTCGTAAGAACGTTTCCCTGCATGTAGTAGACTCATTCATTTTTGCTCATGGACGATTGAAGACCGAAACACCACATCCCACTGACTTGTCTCGAAAAGGAAAAAAACACCTCCTATCAGATTTGACTAGCTACGCTGGTGTTCTCGCGCAACAGCTCATTTGCTATACTAGCTCCACTATATTATTACTATTTTGCGGGTAGCTTCATTCTAAATTAGATGAAGTTTCTACAAAGCCTGTAGGCTAACTTACATATCTTTCGACCACTAATTAATATAGATTGCTAATGGACTATCTAGATAAGTTTGAACAATAGGACAGATATGTTCAAGTTGTGCACTGAATTTTGGAATTGCGTTTGTATATTAGTGCTTACCAAGTTTAAATTGGCAGACAAGCGCATCTGGTGTAGTGGTATCATAGTACCCTCCCACGGTACTGACCAGGGTTCGATTCCCTGGATGCGCAATTTTTTTTCCTGGAAAATGTATATATATACATATTTTTTTGTGTATGTGTTTCCAACTGATTCCGAATTTGCCTAAGCAGCTTTGGTTGAAAGATTCTAACTGATGAATGTTTGTGTTCTGGATGTGACAAGCCTGGTAAAATTACAGAATTCCACTTGATGATAAAATTACAGCGACGATAACTTCACAGTCGAAACACTTGTGCAGCTTGGACATCGATCTAGGTACACGCGGTGCGCTGAAGTACATCAGCACTCGCCATATTGCCTGGCAGATCGACCGGCTTCACCATTTCCAGAAGACGTTGGATCCGCACTTGAACTTCTCCTTCCCCTCGCACTCGATCTCGAGGTCGTCGGTGATGAACGGGACTTTCTGCAGCCACACAAGTCACAAGACATGATCGTCAGCCAGCCAGAGCTTAGAGTTCATCCGGCCATGGGGAGTTAATTAAACAGGAGAGCTACCTTCTGCTTGGCGAGGTCCTGGCAGCCGGTGAAGTTGTAGGGGAACTTGCAGCTGCCGAACTGGACGGTGTAGGCGCGCGCGAAGTTGGCGCCGCTCGTCGCCGCCCTCTTCTTGTCGTTCAGCTCCTGATCACACGCAAAAACCATCAAAAAAAGATCGTGGAACTCCATTGAGAAATGAGCAACAAACTGACCGACGGTGACAGGGAAGGAAGGAAACAGAACGGACCTTGTTGAGCTTGCTCTTCTCGAGGTACTCGTCGAAGACGCTTGCCCTGGCCGACCCGGCGGAGGCGGCGGTGACGGCGAAGACGGCCGCCAGGCCGAGAAGCGCCGCCCGCCGGTCCTTGGGCGGGGCGACCTGCACGCGCTTTGCCGTCGCCGGCGAGGCGGACTGCGGCACCGCCGCGGCGGGCTTGAGGCCGACCACACTGGTGTTCACGCCGGCCATGATCCTCTCCAGGTTTCTTGATGAATTTGGTGGCGTGTGTGTGTGTGTTGGGTTGGCCTCAGGGAGAGGAGGGTGTGGTGATGGTTTTGTTTTTGATCGTGGAGGAAGTTGTGGAGGGAAAACGGCGCTGCGGTGGGCGTGTGGATAGGGTGAGGCTTGCTTCCATTCCATTGGTTGGCCTTGGCGCCACGGTGGCTCCCATTATCCTTACGGGATGGGGCCCATGCGACACGGGGCAGGATCTCCTTGGCCTTGGCCTTGGCCTTGACCCGACTGCATCACTAGATTTTTAACCCTTGAGCTCTCGCGAAACAGCTCATTTGCTATTTGTACATACTAGCTCTATTCAAAATTACATGGCGTTTCTAAAGGTGTGCAGTGAAACATTCATACCTCCGACCACTAATTAGAATCTTTTAGATAAAGATGAACCATATAGGACATTTTCTTTTCTATTTCTTCCATGGAACCGTATAGGACAGTTGTGCACTGGATTTTCGAGTACTGATGTGTATTAAGCTTAATCAAGGGTTATAGCACAACAAAGCGCATCTGGTGTAGTGGTATCATAGTACCCTCCCACGGTACTGACCAGGGTTTGATTCCCTGGATGCGCAAATACATTTTTCATCTTTATTATTTATTATCATACTAGCAAACATGCCCGTGCGTTGCCACGGGAGAAAAAATCATCCCTCGTACACTTAGCAACCACATAAGCAAATCCTTTGAATCTTTTATGATGACGCATGACAAACAACATAATAAGTTGTATTATTGCATATAAAAAACTAAAAGTCGGATGATTTTCAAGTGTACTCAAAGTGTTTCCAACTTATTAGATAATGGAAATATCAACCTAGTTGTCGCTATCTCTTTACACCTTTATTGTAATTACTCCTCGGTGATGCCCAACAAATATTGATGAAAAGAGCAAAGTAACTTTTATTACTCAATGATAGCATGTGCATAAGAGCATTATTTTTATCTTGTTGATATATGTATTTACAACTGTAATCCAAGTCAAGATCCTTAATTTGTAGGAATCAACATCCTCTATGATGCCAATAATAGCTCTCGTGAGAGCGTCAGACTATCATATCTACACAATTTAAATGGGGTAGGGGACATGTGTTGTAGGCATTTTCAAAATACTCCATAAAAGATAGCATTTTAACGCTGCATTCCAAATGTAATTTTAGAAATGGTTAACATGCAGGATAATAGCATATTTCAAATGTACAATTTTTCTAAGAAATTTTCATATATAACATTTTAGATTTAAAGTTAGTTTAAAAGATATGAATATTTAGAAAAGCATTTGAATCTGCCCAAAAAAAAAGAAAAAAGTTAAACAGAGAGAAGCTGGGCCAAAATTACAAACATTATGCATGCAGCCTATCTGATAAATGAAGGTTGGGCGAGACACCTGCATTTAAAGAGAAAAAGGTTGAGAAAAGCAAAAAAGAAAAGGGGGAGCAGGCGGGAATCGAACCTGGATCTCCCAGGTGGAAGAGAAGGCCTTTGGCCAACGTATTACCCAAAAACTTGTGACATATTACGAGACCTACTCCTAATGAACTCAACCAACGGCCGATGCAGCGATTCAAAAAAAACGAATCGTTTTTGACTTACCGGTGGCATGGCGGGTAAATATTTACAACTTCAGGGGCAATTTCATGACGGACGACAGAAACCCAATTTTCTTTATTATTACTAGCAAAAATGCCCGTGCGTTGCAACGGGAAAAAAAATATCACACACCTCCATTCCCGCCCTATTGATGGTGGTTGTGGTGTCCACTTGATAACAAACCCATCCGAATGTGGGCAATCGAAAGACAATGAGCCCAGCCATAAAAATGTAAAACTAATTTGTAATTCCATAGAAATGGCCCTTGTAGAATCCATACAAAACTCAATCCAACCAACCATTTCATAATGATATGTTGTTCACAAAATTTAGTTGTGCTATTACTGACCATGTTTAAATTGGTAATAAGAAACTTAATGACGATGCATGTTGTTTGCGAATAACGTTTATATTCTCTCCCAGAGAAGAATTGCTTCTATTCTTTCAGGACAGAATGATACAACACAACGTTTCAGAACACAAGGGGTCAAAATACTCTAAATCAGATTATACACTCTGAAATATAAATTCAGGCCATATACATTCTGCTTCTACAGCTAACCTACCAAGTATTACACTTCTAGGACCAAAAACTTGAAAGTGGAATAGCACAGCTTAAGTAGAACTAACCTCTACTTGAAAGCATTGCGCGCATTTGTGAATCCAAGCATAGTTATCTGGAGGAAATAATTCAGCAAATGTAATATGCGTCGAAAATTCAGAGATCTCATGGGAGGTGGGTTGATGCCCGATATATTGAGAAACAATACACATGTTTCAGCACGTAGTTCGATGAACTGAAGAAAATTATCTACAAAGAATAGAAAAGGAAATGAGTACATAAGCCAGGGACCAAATTGGTAAACAATACTACAATCTTGAAAAGAAACATCAACATCAGTAAATTTTAGAACGACACAACTACAGTCTTGTGCCACTTCCGGTTACACCCCATGAAATGGCAAGAGAACCGCACATAGTTGCGAGCAGTTGGCTGTGCTTGACCGAGCAGCGGCAAAAAAAACTTGCAGAATATTTAGTCAAGCATGAATATTTGTTGTATGATTCCACAGTATGCATTGTACAAACTTTAGGTAAGCATGGATATATATCTGAACTTGCCAGATATACATTGGTCACTGCTATTCTTTTCTATTTAATTTTTTTGTTCCACCATGATATATAAATGGCATATAAAATACAGTTCAAAACAGATGCTATAAATGCAATTACATATTCCTGGAAAAAAATGAAATTACATATATTATCACTTTGTATTTATTTCCCCGAGAAAGTTTGTAATCCTTATAATTATGCTGATTTGAAGCATCATGTTCCATCTTTCATCTTGCATCTCCACTAAATTTCTGTCTCGCACTTGTGCACCACATTGAGTTTGACGCTATCGACAATGGGGAGCAGACTTGTGACTGAAAACAGAAATTTTTATGTTCTTTCCAGTCCCCCAAGCACTTATGCAATTTTGAACTTTGGCACACACACCACAATGCAGAACCGTGTATGATGTGCATTGTAACAAGCAAAAAAATTGGAGTGTCATGGATGAGGAGGACGTCGGCTACGTTGTCGCTGCGGGCTGCTGAATTCGGATGGAGGGAGTATGGGAGGTGCAGCCGAGGGCTTACCTTGAGAGATGGAGAAAGCGCAGCAGTGTCCGGATGGCAGGCGCCTCATAATTTCTGGCAGCTTCTTAGCGCACGTAGGGGCAGCCTCGATTCCACCTCTGCTCCAGCTCCTTCCTCAATCGACCACCTACTCCAGCTCCTTTTCAATCCGTCTTGAACCCCTTGGATATCTCACATGGATGGCTTGTAAGGCATATCCTGAAACTAAGCATCATCAATAAACTTTAGTACTATCTTAGATGGAGAATTATAGAGGTATACTCTACAGCAAAGTACCAACATGAAGTTGAGTAGTGGCTTTAGAGACAGATCTAAGACTTGTAAGCTCAGTAGTTGGTAAGAAACTCTCTTTTAGTTATTAGATAAAAGGTATGTAGACTTCTTAAGTTAGCAGGTGCTATCAGCTAGCACCATGGCCGTCTCTTCTTCTGCCCGTCAAACATGCTATGATATAGTACAAAATAAATATATATTTTATGAATATAGAATAAATAATGAGTGAGCAGAAGTGTTAAGCTTCATCAATCAAAAGCATACAACCCTCCAGCGAGTCCAGACCTGTCAATGTAAATGTATCAAATAATGTTACACATTTTGCATACCATTCTTTGTTCATCTCGACCTACACTACTTTGTAGCTTATTAAATTCCTATCCACCAAAATCTATCTATGACAATATCTAGCACTTAGTTGTTATATGACTTTTAAAAGCAGCTTGGCTAAGCCCTTAGCGGTGACGGTATGCAATACTAAGAATATGGTGGAGTGCTTGAGTCCGTTGTCAGCTTCAACATTCAAAGTTGCGAACTGGCTCCAACCTCCGAGTCAGAACACATTGAGGATAAGCAGGCCTGCCACGAAATCTGCAGCACTGGCCGTGAGCGCGGGCGACCGGGTGTGAGCAATAAAAAAAATAGCAGCATCATTTGTATACGTACCAAACAGCTCGCCATGCCTATGCAAAATTCAGCTAGCA
Organism: Triticum aestivum; assembly: GCF_018294505.1. Classification (NCBI taxonomy): domain Eukaryota; kingdom Viridiplantae; phylum Streptophyta; class Magnoliopsida; order Poales; family Poaceae; genus Triticum; species Triticum aestivum. Next base: position 107,542,382 of record NC_057798.1, on the reverse strand, counting down.
GAAATAGCAAAATTCAGCTAGAAGTAGCAAGCTAGCAGTAAGAGAGCAGCAGTGCAGCACCACATCGTTGCTATCTCTCAAATTCTCCTTTTCACACCTGACTGAGCCCGTTTCACTCTTCTCTGCACCCATCTTCTCCCGGCTGAAGACTACCAAAAAATTGCTCTGTTCCAGCCAAGTGCATTTAGAAGCCATCACAAATTGGTTCACAGAACAGATAAATGAAGGTTGCAATTGGTCCCTGCTGTCTTGAAGCTCCTGCGGCACAAAACAAATATCATTGCACTTTTGTACTAATTCGGAACAAAACAAATCAAGGGAACTATCATTTTCTGACAAAGATGAAGGGAACTATCCTAATCCTCCTCTGACAACGGCCAACAGCTTCCTCTGCCTGCAACCATTCACTTCCTATGCATGGACAACCGGTCGGCCGAAGCACATCACAGATGCCACACACGCCACACCCGACCAGATATGTACAGCCACCGCCTGTGTGTGATGCGAGAGGACAGCGGGGGATGTTGGAGAGAGAGGGAGCAGGAGATTGATGCGATGAGTGAGGGGAAGGCAGCTGCTAGACACCAGGAGCAGCTCCTAGCAGCGCGAGAGAGGGAGGCCTGGAGCAGAGGGAGGCGAGGAGGCGCAGGGAAGCGACCCGATGGCTGGCGCCTGGCGGCGGGGTGGCATTGGTGCGGCTGCTAGGGTTCGCAGGGGTCAGGGGGAAAATTACGCCTGCCTTCCTCATCGTCACCGGCGACCCCCGCCGCGTCGCCCGCCCCCGAATCCGCCTCCCCAACCCCTGACGCCGAAAGTAGCCGATGGTGGAAGGCCGCAGTGGGTCGCTGGTGGTGGAAGGCCGCGGGTGTGGGGGCATTTGGTTGGGGTAGGCGCGCCGGTGGGGTAGGTGTTGGCGGAGCACGACCATGGTAGGCGGTGGCGGCGACGGCGACGGGGGGCGGTCCGGCGGAGAGCGGCGACGGGGGGCCGGGGGGCGGCGGTGTGCGGCGACGGGGGTCGCGCCGGCGGCGTGCGGTGAGGCGGGGCGGGGAGGGGGTGGCGCGCTCGAGTGGAGATGGGATTGGGAGGCTGGGTCGTGCGGCTGGCTGTGTTTTTTTTTCTTTTCTCCGTAACTGTTCAGATTCGACTTATTAGGAGGACTGCGGGTTGAATAACTAAAACATCAGGGACTTTTTTGCAAAAACGCCGACGACGTACGACCAGAAGCGATCGCTGGTTTATTAGTAAAAAAAATAATAATAAAGGTAAGATAAGATAAGATAAGATAAGATAAGATAAGAGGTAAGATAAGATAAGAAAAAAATTAGGTAAAGATAAAGATATTTTTGTTTGTTCACCCTTATATTGAAGAACAAAGTTAATCTCCTTGTGCTAACCTAACCTTGGAATTCTAATTGTATGTTTTATCAGTGAAGATCAAATCTGCTGACAATGTATCCAACAACTGTTTTGTCATGGCAATGGCGAGCCATGTCACCCCATAAAAATTAAACAAAGAGTGATGAAACCAGGGGCATTCATGAGCAGGTTAGTTTGCTGGTGTAAGTAATTTGTCGATCAAACATAAAAACAACTAGGGCTCCAAGAGGAAATGTATCATTATCATAATATTTAGTTCATGGCAATGGCGAGCCATGTCACCCCATAAAAATTAAACAGAGTGATGAAACCAGGGGCATTCATGAGCAGGTTAGTTTGCTGGTGTAAGTAATTTGTCGATCAAACATAAAAACAACTAGGGCTCCAAGAGGAAATGTATCATTATCATAATATTTAGTTCATGGCAATGGCGAGCCATGTCACCCCATAAAAATTAAACAAAGAGTGATGAAACCAGGGGCATTCATGAGCAGGTTAGTTTGCTGGTGTAAGTAATTTGTCGATCAAACATAAAAACAACTAGGGCTCCAAGAGGAAATGTATCATTATCATAATATTTAGTTCACGGAATCTTCAGTTCACAGTTCACACGATACAATGCAGTAGCTTACTGATAAGCTACGGCGTGACAAAAATTATAGCCATCAGAACTGCCTGAAAAGAGAACTACTCTACTATGACACTCAGATAGATCAGACATCCGCTTTTCCTTGCCCTGTATGAAAACTACAGAATACAGAATGGTCGACGAACTGCACACTGATTGCAAGCACAGATGATCGGTGATCACAACCAAGGGAGGGAACACATCTTTCAGAACAGTCACACATCACCTGCAAGCACAAATGCTGTAAATCAGAATCACATGGGGCAAACCAAGTGTGTCATACAAATGACGTGCTCACGACATGAAAGAAATATATCTACAGAATGCATGACTAAGCGAAGGTGGTGTTGATTGTCACAGGATGGTCTCATCGAACAATCAAATGGCATGGACAAAGCAAAAAGCAGGTATGCAGTTTATTTTCAGCTCGAGTACCAATACTACTGCAACTCCAGAAGCAGGACTCCATGATCCATAAGTGGTTAGGCCAATCTAACAGCAACGACATGCCAGAGTCAGTCACAGGGAGGGAAATGATAGATCGAATATTCAAAATAAAACCCAAAAACCAATCTTAGTCAAGTATATATCAGAATGAAACCTGCGTAACCCAATTTTAGTCCAGTATACTAAGTGTATTAAGTTCATGATGGAAAAGCACCACTTTCTGTCCAAATAGCACACTGCTTGCATTTCGGCTTTTAAGTTTTTACCAGTCACGACAACAAATATCAGGGCCTTAAGTTTTTACCAGTCACGACAACAGATTATCAGGATAGTTATTGACTTATTGTTTAAGGGCATTCTAACTTTACATGAAGTGAAGACCATAAAGTGACAACATTACATCAAAGGCTCGGTAATCTCATGTGAAACATCTATTTATGAAGTAATTCACACAACGATACTACAGAGAGTCTCAAGAAACAAAAGAGTGTGTGTTCACCAGAGGAGGGAACAAAAGCATCCGTTTTTCCTTGATTTGATGCTCCAGGTAAGCCAACACACCACTACAACAAGCATAAGGCCACACTTCATCAAACTGCCAAACTGAAGATCGCAGTGGCCATTTATGTTGTTCTATTAGCCTAAGTGATGCAACATACTTCTTCAATCCAATTCATCTATGTACAAATCAGTTCTGTGGTTTATTTACATGCATACCCAGGACCTGTCTAACGACTAAGAGCCCAATAGAACAATTCAATCCCAGAAACTACTTTGCTTGATTCATTCCACACAATTAGTAAGTAATATGATCCAACAATTCCCATTTGGTGCACTCACAGGTGAGAAAAAGACCAATTATCACCGAAAATTTGCAATCGCCTCATCTCATACTCAATTAATCATCCAGTACATTCATATGCCATATACAGGAACTCTCGAACAAGATAGTAGTAAGACATTGGGTCCCTAAATTCACGCATATGGTCAAACCAGCAAACACAAGAACAACCAAGCCTCGACCCTCACCTCACATGAGCTCCTCCTCCTTGCGGAGGTACTCGCCGGCGTCGGACTGGTGGAGCACCACCACGGCGTTGGTGTCGGCCTTCCTGCAGTCCTGCGCGCCCCTGGCGGCGACCCCGAACCCGAGCGGCACGTCGGCCATGGACATGACGACGACGCCATCGCCGGACTTGGTGTTCTCCGTGATGCGCGCGAGCGCGGACTTGGGCACGGAGTTGCCGAAGAGGAACGAGCGCTCCGTGTCGGGCTTGAGCCAGATGCGGCGGCGCGCGTGGGCGGCGAGGAGGTCGAGCGCGTGGACGGTGAGGTGGAAGGCGCCGCCGTGGGTGAACTTGCCGATGGGCGTGCCGACCCCGGCGAGGCGCGTGCGGGACACGGCGGTGGCGCGGCGGACGAGCGACTCGGAGGCGTAGAAGACGCGGTTCTTGTGGAGGCGGAGGCAGTAGCGGCCGGGCTCCGGGTCGGGGCCCTCCACGGAGGGCCGCTCCAGGAGGTGCTTCAGGTTGGGGCCGGTGAACTTGAACAGCTTCTCGAAGACCATCGTGGTCTCCTTCTCGTCGAGCGGCCGCATGGCGGAGGCGGCGGCGGGGTTTGGGGGGCGGAGGGTTGAGGGGGAGCGGCGGTGAAGGTTGGGGACGGACGGCGGCTAGGGTTTAGTCGGGTGCTTCCTCCCCCTTGGTTTTATCGGGACTGCGGGCCTTTAGGTTGTCGGCCGTTGGATCGGTTAAATCCTACGGCTGATAGCATGCCTCACAATTGCTTCGCATGCCAATGGTTTTGCGTATACCCGCTCCATTTGACCATTTCCCATGATATTTTAACCCAATCGCTGGTCGAAATATGTGTATGTGTGGTTCCCAACACCATGTTCATACATATACCATATGACTACTAGGTATACAACATACTCATACATATGACTACTAGAGATTCGAGCCGGGACATCTCACCATGGGATTTAATTTAGCAAGAAACATACAATTTCTAATACTTGGGGGTATAACCATTTAATTATCAATGTTTGACGGAGGAGATGAATCCCTATATAAAATGAACACGTAGATTCCACCATTTTGCACGTGTCGATGACACGTTATGTTGCTGCTCTTGAGTTTCGCACCATCATGAAAAAAGGTATCATACGAATGCTTAGAGTATCTACCACCAAACTTGTCAAATCCCCCCCCCCTCTATATGTTCGCAGTCGGCGTCTGCTACTTCTTGAGTTTGCGTTGGTTTTTTCCTTTAAGAGGAAAGGGTGATGCAGCAAAGTAGAGTAAGTATTTCCCTCAGTTTGGGAACCAATGTATCAATACAATAGAAGACAACACACAAGTCACCGAATACCTGCACAAACAATCAACAAACTTGCACCCAACACGATAAAGGGGTTGTCAATCCCTTCACGGTTACTTGCAAAAGTGAGATCTGATAGAGATAGATAAACGGTAAAGTAAATATTTTTGGTTTTTTCGTTTATAGACCGAAAAGCAAAAGATTGCAAAATAGTAAATCAGAAACTAGTATGATGGAAAATAGAACTTATATGATGAAAAAGAGAACCGGGGGCCATAGGTTTCACTAGTGGCTTCTCTCAAGATAGCAAATAATACGGTGGGCAAACAAATTACTGCCGAACAATTGATAAAAGAGCGCATAATTATGACGATATATAAGGCAATGATCATGAACATAGGCATCACGTCCATGTCAAGTAGACCGAAACAATTCTGCATCTACTACTATTACTCAACACATCGACCAACTCCTGTCTGCATCTACAATATTAAATTCATAAAGAACAGAGTAACGCATTAAGTAAGATGACATGACGTAGAGGAATTAACTCAAGCAATATAATGAAAACTCAAAGTGCGTTACATCGACTAGAGGGGGCGTGAATAGGCGATTTTTATGAATTCTTCACTGAGGAATTTCAGGGTGAGGAAATTCCTAAGCGAAGAACTACTTGCAGCGGAATAAGTACTCAGGTATAAGCACGACAGAGCAACAACATAGTCATCATGATGAAATGAAAGACAAACACTGAGTACAGAAAGCGTAAACACAGGATAAGCAGGATGAAGACAAACAGACTGAAGAAATAGTATTGAGGAGTTGGAGAAATTCTTCAGTCAAAGTCTTCAAACAGTAATGATCAGGTACATCAACACATGACTGAGGAAATGAAAGGGTTGAGGAAATAGAACCAGTTGGCTTGGTGAAGACAATGATTTGGTAGACCAGTTCCAACTGTTGTGATAGTTGTACATCTGGTTGGAGCGGCTGAGTATTTAAACTCGAGGACACACAGTCCCGGACACCCAGTCCTGAACACACAGTCCAGGACACCTAGTCCTCATCGTATTCTCCTTGAGCTAAGATCACACAGACCTCGCCCAACAGTAGTGGTAAGTCTTCACAGGTGACTTCCAAACCTTCACAGACTTGGTCACTCGGCAATCCACAATTCCTCTTGGATGCTCAGACCATGACGCCTAACCGTCTGGAGGATACACAATCCTCAAAGGTAACAAGCATCGGTTTCACACAGGAACAATCTCTTCAGTGATGCTCAATCACTTTGGGGTTTGTAGGTTTGGGTTTGGGATTTGGATTTTCCTCACTTGATGATTTTCGCTCAAAGTCCTCGGAGGAATGGGATGATCTTAAATGACAAGTGTCATTTTCTCTCGGAGCAGCCAACCAGCTAGTGGTTGTAGGGGGCGGCTATTTATAGCCTAGGGAGCAGCCCGACATGATAAGACATAAATGCCCTTGTCTGATATGACCGTTAGGTGCTAGGATATTTTGGACAGCTGGCGCGTAGCACAGCAACGGTCGGATTTGACGTTTGAATTCCTCAGGGCTATCATGTTCCTCACTGTTCGCACTGGCGAATTCCTAACTCCTCAGTCAGAACAAATTCCTCAGAGACCAGAAGATCTTCATCTCTGTCAATGAAGAAATTGACTGAACTGATATGAGATTTCCAATTGCTTCACTCGAAGGATTGGGCAGCTGTAGGGTTTTGAGATGAGCATCACTTGGAAATTTGTTTCCTTAGTATTACCTCGACCCCTTTAACAGTACGGTGTTTCCTATGACTCAAGAAGAAGAAAATGAAACTACGAAAACAAAAGTCTTCACGCTTAAGATTCCTCGCATGAATATCGAAGTCTTCAAGGTCACACCAATTTCTTCACTTTCAAAGTTTTCAGGAGAACCAAAGTCTTCACCCGAAGACATTCATTTTTAGGGGTCGACTTTCACTGTAAATATCAAACTCCTCATTGACTTATAGAGCCTGAGTACACTCACAAACATATTAGTCCCTTAACCTATAAGTCTTCAATACACCAAAATCACTAAGGGGCACTAGATGCACTTACAATCTCCCCCTTTTTGGTGATTGATAACAATATAGGTTAGGTTTTCAACGGGGATAAACATACGAATTGAAAGTGCTCAATATTTGAGGAATTTGATTGCAAGATATAGAAGAACTCCCCCTGAAGATGTGCATAGTGAGGAATTTGCTTTTGAAGCAATGCACATTTGAAGAGTAGAATCATGGAGATCTCCCCCTATATCTTGTAATTCATACACGCATTTAACATATGAAATGAAGAACTTGAAATGCATGATGAAATATGGTGACTGATGTGATTAAGCATGCATGCATAACATTAATGAGGAAATAGCATGCAGAAAAACAGAGCAAGAGTATCAGGTCACCATCGGACTTAAGTTTACAACTCAATCAACAAGAGCTTCAGAAGAGCGAGAGTTGCAACTTAACAAAAAAACGCCCATATATAGAGACCCGCTTGAAGACTAACTCAAATTTCTCCCCCTTTGTCATCAAATGACCAAAAGGGACGAAAAATGAGTACTAACGCCCCTGAAGAATTTCTTCAGGAAGTCGATGGAGGAGCGTCAGCGTTGTTGGGGTTGTTTGTTGGAGTAGGGCCTACCACAGTGTCGTCTAGATCTTCATTTTCATCAGTGTCGTGGGATGAGGAATATGAACTGGGCACCAATGGAGGAACATCAACTTTCTTGAATTTCTTCGGTGGGGGCTTAGCCCAGCCGAAGTCCTGCTTGAAGCCCATCTGCTTGAGATCCTCATCACCGTAGAGGTGAGACAGTATAGCCCAGGTGTGATCAAACACTTCATTAAGGTAGTAATGGTTCTTCTTCACTGAATTATATGTGGCAGTCATGTTGTGAAGAATTGAATCAAACTGACGTTTGACCCATTTGTGATTGCGATCCACCTTTTGATGAAGACTAAGGAGAAGCTCACGATCAGTCATCACCCTTGGAGCTGTGGCCTGAGGACTTTGCTTGGATGCATTAGCGGCAGAATCATGAGAGGCAGAGTCATCATTGGTGGAGTATGAAGCAGCTTTGCGAAACTGTCCATCCAATGGTCGAATGCCCTCATCTATAACAGCAGTGGCCTTGCCCTTTTCATCAGCGGAGGAAAATGTCCGTTTGAGGACTTCAATGGGGGCAAGTAGCTGCCATGGTTGAGTGTATCGGCTTTGTAGTTGAGTGAAGACCTTGATGTGAGGAATCTCATAATCCAGGGAGCGTAAGGCTTCAGCTCAAATGGGGACATTGCAACGTTCGCCAAAGTCCTCATGAAGAAATCATGATAGTTCACGGGAATACCGTGCATGATATTGAAAAGCAGATTCTTCATGATGCCAACGACTTCTTCATCATTCGGGCTGTGGCCTTTGATTGGACTCAATGTCTTCGTCAGAATGCGATAGACTGTCCTTGGCACATATTGCAATTCCTTCACGAGGAATTTGGTCCTTAAGGCTTGTCCAGGCTTCAATGGCTTCATCAGCACTTGCATGAAATGATCTGACAGCTCAGCTTCAGAGTAGATCAAACGCGCACCTTCTGGTGAAGGACTGACAGGCATGGCACGAAGCAATTCAGTTGCTGGTGCCTTCTAGTGAGTGTTCTCTGTCATCCAGTCCAACACCCAAGAGTTCACATCTTCATCATTGCCTATGATGTGCAGCATTGCATAAAATTGAAGAATGAGTTCTTCATTCCATTCATAGATATATGTTCATAAATTGAGCAGACCAGCATCATGAATGGCAGCAAGGACTGGCTCAAAGCAAGGCAGTGATTCCATATCAACATGAGGAATATGAGCATGATCGAAGACTTTGTCCTTGTCGAACAACACTGAAGAATGGAAGTTGGCTCAGAAACGCTTCTTTCGCATACGAGCAGAGTCATAGGGATTGTATTCAGTGAAGAACACATGCTCGTTGAAGAAGGCATCAGCCTTGAACTTCGGAGTTTTGGAGAATGGATTCTTGGGCTGAGGCTGAGGAGTGTTAGTAATCTGAAGAATAACCTCTAGTATGTCAATTTCTGGAGCCGCGGGCTAAGGAATATCTTCTGCTTCAGTAGCAGCCTGGGCCTCCATTTCTTCAACATTTTCATCAGCACTAGTGGCTGGAATCTCTTCAGGAATGGAAGGGGTGGCATGAATTTCTTCAGAGCCCATTTGAACTTCAGTTGGAGCCGGGGACTCAGGAATTTGTTGGATTGGTGTGAAAAGAGGAGAGTTGGGGTGTTGTCTATCCCAAAAATCATCATGCATCATTGGAATGGTGCATCCAATGTCCACATCCTCATCCACTTCCATTTCTTCAACGCCGGCCTCTTCAGCTGTGAACTGAGGCATTGGCGATGATACCTGAGGAGTTGAAGTGAAAGCCTCAACTTCAATTTCCTCATCCATCTGCTCTGTGGAAGCAGCAGAGGGATCTTCTTCAGCAAATTCTTCAGGAATATCATAGTCTTCACCATAAGGAACTAGTTCCTTTGATGGTATGCTTGTAAGGGGAACATCATCAATGGGATTGTCCATTGAACTTGTCAAAATCTTCGCCTTCTTGGGGGCTAAAGATTCTGTCGCAACTGATGCTTTCCTCTTTTTCAAAGCAGCACGCTCTGCAGCTTTGGTTTTCTTCACTTCCAGAGCAGAAGGAAGAACTGGGCTTGGTGTTGGTGCAGGCGGAGTAGTGAGGGTTGGATCAATTTCTTCAGGCCCAACAGATGCAGTTGTCCTGTTGTGAGTAGTTTCTTCAGGCGCAACAGCTGAGTCTTCAGCTAGCCTGGCAGGTTCTTCAGGTGCAACGCTAGTGGTTGCCCTGGCAGTTTCTTCAGCGGCTAGAATTTCTTCAGCAGCCCTGGTGCTTGCAGTTTCATCAGCAGCCTGATTTTCATCAGCGGTGCTGGCAATTCCTTCAGTGGCTTGAGCAGATGCTTCAGCCTGAGTAACGTCCATGTGCACAGGGGCAGTGGCACTTGAGGTGATTTTCTTCGTCAGCTGAATGAATCTTACTTTGGCACCCTGCCATTCAGCCTTGTAGGTGTGAAATTCTTTGCTGAGCTTCTTGATGTCAGCTTATAGTGCAATGAGTTGTTCAGGCGAAAGACTGAGGTCATTGTCCTTGAGATAGCGCTGCTTCTTGTATTGTGCTTTCTTAGCCACTCGGGCTTGGTCATACTTCCGTTTTTCTTCAGTAATGAACACCGTCAACATGTGACTTTATTCAGGTGTGAGGTTTAGCTCTGGCAGAGGAGTGTTTGGATCCTTGTGCCATAGGTCGATGAAATTGAGCATTTTCTTCGGATCGATTAGAAGGGGCACAACACTCCCTTTGGCTCTAGCGGCCCGCTGCTGTCTGTCCTTGATGATATCAGCTAATTCATCATCGTCAGCTTCATCAACAGAAGGTGTTTGTAAGACCACCTGCTTCTTGTGAGGACTTGGTCTAGCGCCTCGTCCAGCAGTGGCCTTGGTCTTCAGCAGAGTGGGACCGGTTAATGAAGGGTGAGCTGAAGAACTTGCTGAAGCTCCTGAGGCAATTGATATGCCAGTGGTCCTTTGGCACGTGGCAAGATGCACAGGTGCTGAGGACTTTGCCGGGGGAGCTGAGGGTTTTGAAACCCAAGGAATTTGACCTGCTTGAGGAATTGGGGCAGCTTGAGGGAATTGCCTTGGTGGCACTGAGGAAATTGGCCGTGAGGGCATTTAAGAAGAACTTGGCCGTGAGGGCATTGCTGAGGAAGGTGGTTTCTTGCCTGGCTTCTTTGGCATAGCCTTCTTGCTTGAAGAAGCCTCGGCAGCGGCAGCGGCAGCAGCAGAATCCTCATTGAATTTCTTCATTGCTTCTTTGGCCTGCTTGGCCAGCTTAACTTGCCGCCTAGCCAACTCATTAGCATAATCCTCACCACATTTAAGGCTTGTTGGATCAGTCAATTGGCCAGGTGTCAGAGGAGGTCTTGGGCATGGAGGGTCGAGAGCGAATTTCTTCATGTATTTGGGAGTGACATATCTGTACTCCCTCCACTCTCTTGCCCATCTTCTTTCTATCCTTTGAATGCGCACTTTGCACTCATTCTTTGTTTCCTTGCTGTGAGTTGCCTCATCAGGCGTGCAGTACCTTGCATAGATATCCGCATGGATCTCAAAAGCAGTATTGACCTCAAGCTTCTTTCCTCCTTTCTGAGGCCTTTTTCCATGTGCCATTTTCTTCAGCTGAGGAATTTGCACAATCGAGTTCTTTGAAGAAGTATGCAGTTTTTCTTCGAGGAATGCTGCAAATGAGTTAAGTTGATGAGAACCTAGTGATTCATCAGCAAACATGTGTACCTATGAACAGAGTATAGGTGCGAAGAATTTGGAGAGGTCATATGCGTTCTCATAAGGTTTTGTAAATTGAACAAGTTTGAGGAAATTGACCCGATGTGTCTTGAAGAATTTCACTAAGCGTTCTATGTCTTTGGTTCCAGAGTTGTGCGGATCGTGAGATTCACATAATTGAGGAATCATGAAGAAAAACATCACTTAGAGAAATAGATCAAGAACTGAAGATTTTGTGCAAGGTGTTTGAAGTGTGGAATTTTAAGAATAAACACCTTTTGAGGATTTGATGAAAATCATCAGTAGAATAAATTCGGTAAAAGTAACTTTTAATTACCCTGACGAAGAACACGACGAACTGTAAGAGTAGATTTGGAAGTTCGTCGGCTCGGATCTTCCACGCCCTAACTTGGCGGAGGAAGACATCTACGGCGGCGGTGGAGGGAAGATTTCCGTCGCTGGCGCGAGTATGATGGAGACGAGGTCGAGACAGTGAAGCTCTTCCTCACCGGCGACGCTGGAGTTAGTGGCGGTGCTAGGGTTTGAGAAGCTCGAGCGAGGGAGTGAGGTCGAGTGGAGTAAAAGTGAAATGAGGAAGGGAAGGGGTATTTATAGCAGAGGTGAATAACTGTTCGCCCGAAGAATTTGGACGAACGTGCCCTTGACACTTCTCATTCGCGCAACATGTGTCACCCAGGTACTGAGAAGTGGAGATCGTGTGAGATCATGGGTGAATAGATAAGTATATCGTGGAATGCGTAACGGTTTGAGCGGCAAAAGACGAAAATTTCAGATAAGAATATTTTAAAGTGTCATTCGCAATTTCTTCAGCTGACAAGGACTTAGTGAAGAATTTGAACGAGTTTCAAATAGAACACACATGAAGAATTTGTGAATAGACTTGGTTGAGTTTAGCATAGAGGGGGAAGGGGTCCGATCACATTCACTTAGCAGAAAAGTCAACTTGAAGAATTAGGAATAAGTGAATGTTGTAGAGGACATGAACTCATATATATATATAGTCAAATGAAGAACAACGACGGAAAGAGTGAATATAATGCAAAGTTGAAGAATTTGAAAAACTGAGGAATTTCAAAAATGAAGAAAACTCAAGTTGAAGATTTTCAACTTTTGGTTGGTGTCGTAACCCACCGTATAAGAAAGCTGATTTCAGACACCGCGTACAATTCTCGTAGGGTTCTGAGAATCAATTTCTTCATTAATTTCTTCACACTTAGAGGGTTAGTCTTCATTGATTGAAGAAAAATGTTACTTCATGTGTTGCACATCTAAGTCATCAAGTCAGCATAAGTGTTAGGATGTGTGTCATTTTCAAAGAACATTCGAAGATTCTAGGATATTTAGCTCACACCGCAACTTTCTAAATCTCTTCTCATCCAAGGGCTTTGTGAAGATATCGGCCAGCTGAACTGGGTTGTGAGCAATCTTGATAGCACTATCATTATCACAGTAGAGAGTTACATTCTTCACGTTGATGTCGTAATCCTTGAGTGTTTGCTTCATCCTTAGTAATTGAGCACAGCAAGATCCAGCAGCAATGCACTCAGCTTCTGCAGTGGATAGTGATACGCAGTTCTGCTTCTTCGAGGACCAACATACCAAGGATCGTCTGAGGAAATGACATGTGCCTGACGTTGACTTGCGGTCCACCCGATCACTAGCATAGTCAGAGTCTGAATATCCAATGAGATTAAAGAAAGAGCCCTTGGGATACCATAATCCAAGTGTTGGTGTGTGAGCTAGATATTGAAGAATATGATTCACAGCCTTATGGTGTGATTCCTTCGGTGTAACTTGAAATCGGGCACACATGCAAACACTAAGCATAATATTCGGCCTAGATGCACATAAGTACAATAAATAGCTAATCATGGAGCGGTATACCTTTTGATCGAAGTCTTTACCATTTTCATCAGTGCATAGATGGCCATTTGTGGGCATAGGAATTTTGACGCCTTTGCAATCTTGCATGCTATCGTGGATTTGTCACGGCAGATGTCCTTAGTGCCAGGACTTAGTCGCGAGGCCAACACATCTATGTGGTAGCTTGAGAGGGGTTGAGCGGATTCGAGAGAAGCAACACACGAGACAAGGATTTAGACAGCTTCAGGCCCCGAGAAACATCATCCGGAATAGCCCTACATGCTGTTTGAGGCTAGGTCTCATTATGCTCATCGAGAGTCGCCGCATAAGCCGGCTCCCCCTTTGTGTCTAGCCCTAGATATTGTTTCTTGTTACCTGTCCCTCTTTGGGGTGCCCTGCCCCTCCTTCTATAAATTAGAGGGGCGGGTTACATGTGGAGTCAAAGTAGGATTAGGACTAGCCTATCTTCTACTACAAGCCGGATACAAGTCCGGGTCTTGATTTCTTGTAAGGAAGATATTCCTCACGCCTTTCCTCTTAAACCGGCCTACCATAACGTAAGCCGGCCTTCTGGGCCTTGAGCCTCCTGGGCCCTCGGGTCTTGTCGCTCCTCTGATCCGCTTGCCAGGTCACCCTTAAGTCGCCAGGATCGGGCGGGTCACTTAGTGTGTCGTCCAGCCAGGGCGGGTCATTAGTGAGTCGTCAAGTCCGGCCGGGTTATACTTCCAGCCGGGTTACACCGCGGGGTATATCCCGGACACATGCCGAATTTCCTCAACACATCCTTGAGGTATTTCTCCTGAGATATGAATATGCCATTGTATTGTTGACGAATCTGAAGACCTAAGAAGAATTTCAATTCTCCCATCGTAGACATTTGATATTCTTCACTCATCATATAGGAAAATTCATCACTGTATCGTTGGTTAGTACAGCCAAAGATAATATCATCAACATATATTTGGCACACGAATAATTCATCGTCATATGATTTGGTGAAAAGAGTTGGGTCAAGTGAACCGGGTTTGAAGCCTTTCTTCATGAGGAATTCCTTCAGTGTGTCATACCATGCCCGAGGTGCTTGCTTGAGGCCATAGAGGGCCTTGTTGAGTCTGTAGACGTGATCTAGAAATTTTGGATCCTCAAAACCTGGTGGTTGAGCAACATATACTTCTTCCTCAAGCTTACCATTGAGGAATGCACTTTTCACATCCATTTGTTGTAAGATGCTCTAACGTCCCAAATGTTCAATTTGGAATGTTATACATTAGATCATGATTGCATATCATATTTTATTGCATTTTGGCTTGATCCTAGAAATTATACGCAACTCAAGGACCCACTGAGAGAGTTGGGGATTTCGTTATTTTCATATTTGAGTTTTCTCGAATTTTGAAAAGAGGATCATTTGATTTTAATTATTTTATCTGTGAATATTTCATTTATAAAAATAAAAGAGAGGGGATAAAATGACTTTCCCAAAATAAAGAAATATTGGAGATTTAATATTAAAATCAAATAAGAATTTTATTCGGAGTTTTATTGCTATTTTATTTGAATTAGGAAAAATATGCGTTTTTCAAAATTGAATTAGAGGCCCAAATAAATGTTCACTTTGTCCGCTATATTTTTATAGGACAGGGAAAATTTATTTCAGGATTTTTGAAGTCCGTTTAGTAATTCTTTTATTTGTTTTTCTGTGCATGGAATTATTTAAAAAAAAGAGCACCGACCTAGCCGGTCCGTGCCCGACTAGGACTCGCCCCGGCCGGCCTTATAACCCGCGCTCACGAGGCCCGAGCCGCCCCAGCCCACCCGCTGCCGAACCCTAACCCTAGCCTCGTCGCCGCCGCCGCCGCGAGGTCCGCCGCCGTCGCCCGTCGCCCGCGCCGCCGGAGCCCCGCGCTGCCGCCAGCCCCATCGCCCTACCCGACCCCGCCACCGCCCGACCCCGCCGCCGCCGGAGCCCACACCCGACGCCGGATTTGCCGCCCGCCGCCGTCGTCCCGCCGAGGTGGCCGCCGGAGCCGCCCGCCGCCGCCGGTTTTCTTCAGAAAACCGTACGGTTTTTTTACGAACCCGCGGTTATTTTTATTATTAGATCGGTTTTATTTTTTTCCGGTTTAGTTTATTAGCAAACGCCCGTTCATTCATTTGTTTTAACAAACGATTTTCACCCGTTAGCCGCAGACAGCGAACATTTGTTCGTTAGCCTGTTCGTCGGTTTTATTTTTCCAGGGATTTTCTGCGATTATTTTCGATCGTGATTTCTGCCCTGATTTTCGTTTTAGTTTATCTTTTCGCTCGTTTATCGGAATCAGGCGATTCAAGTGCCTAGAGTTTCATCTCGAAGCCCTCTTTCTGTTTAACCAACTTGAACAAGATTTTGATACTGTAAAATTTGACTTAAGTCCAGATTAGTAAATGGAACTTGTTTCTTTCGCAGTTTGAGTTTCGTTGCTTCATTTGATTTGATTCTTTTTGCCAAGCGGAGTTCTTAAGTTGAACTTTCTGGTTAGATATCTTATTTGAGTTTTACCCGTGCTTCTAGTTGAGTGCTTATTGTATGCTTGTTTGTTTGCGATGGAGTACCCGGAGTGCGAAGCGTGCTACTACGAGTCTCTAGGTTTCACGGAACATCAGCAACGCAAGTAACACTTTGATCATACCTCTTTACTACCCAGTTTTATTGCATTTAGATCAATCCTCAAACAATTGCATGGTTAGGATCTGATTAACATGTGGGTTTTGGGAAGTAGATGAGGTAGTACCTATTGTCGTGTTTATTATCAAACCTTTGGGAGTTACTTCTACGTTGCTTATATTGCTATGCTATGCTTGTAGACGTGGATTGGGTGAGTCTATCCATGACAAATGTGATTATTGCTATTTAATGGTTAACTTAAGGTGGCTACTTTAATACACATCTGGGTGGATTGAGGAACCTAGGGAACCCAATGTTGCCTGCTTTTTTGAAATCCCGGGGTTACCGTGTGATTATCCTATGGACCGCCACCCAGGCTCAAAGGGATCATAAGATTATTCATGCTAGAAACTTCCGTGTGCAGCCACAAGCTATTATGGGCTCTAGCATAGTTGAGTAAGTTGCAAGACCTCTTTCAGTGGTGGGCTAGCAGATGTAGGGGAAAGTAGGTGTAACTGTCCACCCAGAGTAAAGAGTTACTGTTTCAGAAAGACTCTGTCTCGTTTCTCTGATCATGGATATATTCGAGTCTTGTGGGGAAAAGTGTGCAAACCTCTGCAGAGTGTATAAACTAATCATGCTTAGCCGTGTCCCCGATTATGGACATCTTGAGTATCTGGTTCTTGGATTATCATGTTGATCTCATCACTCTTAATTATAAATTTGATTGGGTTTAATGATGATGCTTAATTGGGATTGAGTTGGGTGAACCTTCTCAATGTTTAACAACCACCGTGATAGTTAAATAAAATTTATTCCTTTGTTGTAGGGAAAAATTGGTTTATGCAAAAGGGTAACCATAGAGCTTTATACCAGCCATATATGCATATAGTGATAGCATTATTATGTTCATTACTCTCTTGTGTTACATTGCCAGCATATTCCATGCGCTGACCCATTTCGGGCTGCAACCTTCATGTAGCAGACTTTTCAAACGACGAGTAAGGTGCCTTAGGTCGTGATCTTTCACTCAGTGATGCTGTTGGAGTTGATGGACTCACTTTATCTTCCAAGACTTCCGCTGTTATCGATTTTAGATGGCCTTAAGCCATATTTATTGTAATAAGTTCTCTTTTGAGACTATTCGATGTAGTAAGCGTGTGATTGCTACTCTGTTATAAATCCTTCAAGTACTGTGCGTGTCAGCATTACCGATCCAGGGATGACATTGATGCACAGAGAGCAGACTGTTTGAGGTCTGGTCGCTACAAGATGGTATCAGAGCACACACTGAATGTAGGACATGACCACTAAGCTAAAGCCCTAGATCACTACTGTAACACCCACGATGCGGCTATATCTCTCACGTGTCGAGGCACGACTTAGAGGCATAACCGCATTGTAGGTTTTGTCGCAAGAAGGGTCATCTTCACACAATCCCATGTAATGAACAAGAATGGGATAAAGAGAGTTGGCTTACAATCGCCACTTCACACAATACATAAATAAGTTCATACATCATCCAAAACACACTCATAGACCGACTATGGTCAAATCCAAATGAAAAGAAGATAACCCCAAATGCTAGATCCCCGATTGTCCCAACTGGGCTCCTCTACTGATCATCAGGAAACAAAACATAGTAACGACCAAGGTCCTCATCAAACTCCCACCTGAGCTCAGTTGCGCCACTTGTGCTGGTATCCTCGGCACCTGCATCTGTTTTGGTAGAATCTGTGAGCCACGGGGACTCAGCAATCTCACACCCGCGAGATCAAGACTATCTAAGCTCAAGGGTAGGAAAGGGGTAAGGCAGTGGAACTGCAGCAAGCACTACGCATATATGGTGGCTATCATACGCAAGTGAGAGCGAGAAGAGAAGCAACGCATCGGTCGAGAAGCTAGAAGTGATCCTGAAACTACTTACGTTCATACATAACCCAAACCGTGTTCACTTCCCGGACTTCACCGAGAAGAGACCATCACGGCTACACACGCGGTTGATGCATTTTATTGAAGTCAAGTGTCAAGTTCTCTACAACCGGACATTAAAAAATTCCCATCTGCCTCATAACCACGGGCACGACTTTCGAAAGATAATACCCTGCAGGGGTGTCCCAACTTAGCCCATCACAAGCTCTCATGGTCAACGAAGGATATACCTTCTCCCGGGAAGACCCCATCAGTCTCAGAATCCTGGTTTGCAAGACATTTCGACAATGGTAAAACAAGACCAGCAAAGCCGCCCGATGTGCCGACAAATCCCTATAGGAGTCGCACGTATCTCGTTCTCAGGGCACACCGGATGGGCAAGACGTCAAGTTGACATAAACCCTGGTTGCCCAGGGGGCACCGGGCATCACCCAGGTTGGACCAGCACCCGGAGGAGCACTGGCCCGGGGGGGGGGGGGGGTAAATAAAGATGACCCTCGGGCTCACGAAAACCCAAGGGAAAAAGGCTTAGGTGGCAAATGGTAAAACCAAGGTTGGGCCTCGCTGGAGGAGTTTTATTCAAAGCAAACTGTCAAGGGGGTCCCATAAATCACCCAACCGCGTAAGGAACGCAAAATCAAGGAACATAACACCGGTATGACGGAAACTAGGGGCGGCAAGAGTGGAACAAAACACCAGGCATAAGGCCGAGCCTTCCACCCTTTACCAAGTATATAGGTGCATTAATTAAACAAGAGATATTGTGATATCCCAAAATATCCATGTTCCAACATTGAACCAACTTCATCTTCACACAACTAGCAACGCTATAAGAGGGGCTGAGCAAAAGCGATGACATAGCCAAACAACGGTTTGCTAGGAAAGGATGGTTAGAGCCTTGACATGGCAATATGGGAGGCATGATAAACAAGTGGTAGGTAGAGCTAACATAGCGATAGAGCGAGCAACTAGCAAAGCAAAGATAGAAGTGATATCGAGGGTATGGTCATCTTGCCTGCAAAGTTCTCAGAGTTGTCGAAAGCTTGATCCTCGTTAGCATACTCAATAGGTTCCTCATTCACGTACTCGTCTCCCGGCTCTACCCAAATCAAGAACACAAGCAATGGAACCACAATCAATCACGGTGCAATGCACAAGCAACATGATGCAATACCTGTCATGATATGCGAGATGTGATATGCAATGCGTATGTGTGCTCCAGGAAAAAAAGCATGAACAAGGCATCAACTTGGCAACCCAAGCATGCCGCTGGAATGAGGTGATTTCGGTTGAAATAGATATAAAGATCACCGGAATCGGATGCACTTTTTGCAAATGGCAAGAAAAACAAGAATGACACAATTCTGCGATTAAAAGCATGATAGCACTTAGAATACATCAAGAAACTATGCTACAGCACCCTAACATAGCAACAAAGCATATGGAAGTGATCTACAAGATATACTTGAGAAAAGATGAACACTGAGCTACGGCTAATTCAAACACTAACATGTTCAAACAAGCATGGCAAAAGTGCAAAAGATATCAGCTTCACAGACTTGGTGGAAATACTGAACATGGCATAAACAGCATCAGGAAGCAATGTTTAGGGCAAGCAAACATCATGCTACAGGAACATATCATAGAAACTTAAGGCATGGCATGATACTACTAAATGCATAGAACAAAAATCCCTTACTGACCATGAGCTAAAAAGGATCAGAAGATATGATGGCACCCATGTAAACATAGCAAGTTCCGTTAACAAATTCAGCAATCAGAGCATGGCATTAATAGAATCATGAAGGCATCTTTGCGAGCTCGATTCACTCAGCACAAGTCATTGCATGACAAGATAAGCATAGAACCAGCAATAAGACATGTTTATGAAACTAAACATGGCAAGAACAAGTTCATAGCATGCAAGGATCAACTACAACAACCTTGGCAAAATTGAATAACATGTAAACAATCTGCCAGGGAACATTTTATAGCAAAAGTAGAGCAAGAAAATGACGTGATAGACTACTACATAATTACAAAAAGGGGAATGGATGGATATATCATAACCATATGTTCAAAACATCCTTACTGAAGTATCTCAAAATAAGCATGGATCTCTCTGTAGCATCAAGTTTACATGGCATCAAAATAACAGCAGAACAGGGACTGAAATCAGCAACATCACGAAGCCTAGTTTGCATGCTTGTTCTAGTCACCACATAGATCACAAAAATACATGGAGAGAACCTCTGTAAATATGGCATGGCATAGTTCAAAAGACATGTAGAGCTCATGCTCATAAGATGCACATATTAAATGCAACAAAAATGACAAAACATCAAGTTCTGTTAACAGACAACAGTAAACATCATATATCACTCTTGCAACGATGATTTGGGCATCAAGACGAACTCAAACAAGCATGTCACAATGGAACAAAATGAATAGCATCTCCTGATGAACATTTTGATGTATCTTGCGCAAGAAATGGAGCAGTATGCATGGAGTTATGATGCGATGAACAAGGCTAAATAATGTGACAGAAAATGACTTAGAGGATTTTCGTGGTCAACCCTAGAAACTGGATCTGGATCTGGCGTGGAACGGAGACCAAGGTTCGCCGGAGCTCCAGGTCGCGGTGGCCGGAGAAGCGCTCGGGAGGTCGGAGAAGGTGCCGGCGGGGATGGGGCCGACCGGAGAAGGCGGATCCGGCGCCGGCGGACGGAGGGAGCGGCGGCTCGGGCGGCGCGCGGAGGCGCTTGGGACCCTCCCGTTCCAGGCGGCAGCGCCGCTCCAAGGGCGGCGACGGCAAGGATCATGGCGGCGGCGGTCGGCGGCGCGTGCGGGAGGAGGCGTAGGCGGGGTCCCGCACGGGGGCGGCGCGACGGATCTTGGCCGGGAGGGCCTCCCGCGGGCCCTGCGGGCTTTGGCGGCGGGGTGGCAAAGTGGGCGCGGCTCGCCACGTGGTGGCGCGCGATAGGTGCGGGCACGGCGGTGGGGTTTGTCCGACGCGGACCGGACGTGTCCGGCGCACGGAGGGAGTGGGGCTAGGGTTTTTGGACTGCGGGATTTCAGGGAGGCTAACATATTTATAGGTAGAGGGAGCTAGGAGACTCCAAATGGAGTGCGGTTTTTGCCCACACGATCGTGATTGAACGACCGAGAGCATGGAAGTGACTTAGGTGTGTTATTGGGCTGTTTTGGAGGGGTGTTGGGCTACAAACCAAAAGAGGCCTTTGCGGATACCAGGATAACCGTTGGAGTATCAAACGACCTCCAAATGGCACAAAACTTGAGAGGCGGTCTACCGGTGGTGTACCAAGGACACTTGGCAAGGCTTGGTCGATTCCGAGAACGTTTAACACCCACTCACGAAAAGAGACAAGAGGGGTGCGCCGGTGCATGTGGGAGTGTCGGATTGCAAAACGGACAACGGGGAAAATGCTCGGATGCATGAGACGAACATGTATGCAAATGAGATGCACATGATGACATGATTTGAAATGCATGACATGAACAAAATGCAAAATGAAAGACAAAAACCCAACCACGAAGGGAATATCATAACACATAGCCGAAAATGGCAAGAGTTGGAGTTACAAATATGGAAAGTTACATCCGGGGTGTTACAACACTCCACCACTACAAGAGGATCTCGTCCCGAGATCTAGGACTGAAAGAACTCCGGATATTCAGAACAGAGGTGATCCTCGTGCTCCTAGGTGGCTTCTTGGTCGGAATGGTGTGACCACTTCACTTTCAGGAATTTGATTGACTTGCGCTTGGTTTCTTCAAGAATAGCAATGGGGTGCTCATGATAATAGAGATCTTCTTGGAGGTCAATTTCTTCGAAGTTGATAGTGCGCTCAGGAGTCTTGAAGCACTTACAAAGCTGTGACACGTGAAACACATCGTGCACGTTCACGAAGTTGGACGGAAGCTCAAGTTGATAGGCGAGGTCGCCTCTTTTGCCAATGATCTTGAAAGGACCCACGTATCTAGGGGCAAGCTTCCCTTTGATACCGAAGCGACGAGTGCCTTTCATTGGAGAGACGCGGAGGTAGACATGGTCTCCGATTTCAAAAGCCACATCACGGTGATTGTCATCATAATAGCTCTTCTGGCGCGATTGCGCGGCTTTGAGATTCTCATGAATGACTTTGCACATTTCTTCGGCTTCTATGATCAAGTCGTTGCCAAGAAGTTGGAGTTCACCAGTCTCGGACCAATTGAGAGGAGTACGACACTTTCTGCCATAGAGAATTTCGAATGGGGCCTTGCCCGAACTCGCTTGGAAGCTGTTGTTGTAGAACTCGGCGTATGAAAGACAATCTTCCCACTTCATACCGAAAGAGATGACACAAGACCTGAGCATGTCTTCGAGGATTTGATTGACTCGCTCGACTTGGCCACTTGTTTGAGGATGGAAAGCTGTGCTGAAGCGAATGTTAGTGCCCATGGCCTTCTGAAAGGAGTCCCGGAACTTAGAGGTGAAAATGCTTCCGCGGTCTGAAGAGATCAATTGTGGAATGCCGTGCAAGGAGACAATCCTGGAGGTGTATAGCTCTGCCAACTAAGCTGCCGTGATAGATTATTTGATTGGAAGGAAATGAGCCACTTTAGTCAGCTTGTCAATGACAACGAAGATAGCATCATTTCCACGCTTGGATTAGGAAATCCAGTCACGAAGTCCATCTCGATATGATCAAACTTCCATTCTGGAATAGCAAGAGGTTGGAGGAGACCAGCTGGTCGTTGGTGTTCTGCCTTCACCCTTCTGCAGACGTCACATTCATTCACGAATTGAGCAATCTCTCGCTTCATTCGAGTTCACCAATACGACTGCTTGAGGTCATGGTACATCTTCGTACTTCCAGGATGAATGGATTGAAGGGAATTGTGTGCCTCGTTCATGATGACCCTTCTCAGATCGCCTTTAGGAACCACAATTTGGTCCTCGAAGAAGAGAGTATCTTTGTCATCAATGTGGAAGCACTTGTATTTGGAAATGCCCTTGTCGATACCATGTTTCACCTTTTTCACCATGGTATCCAGGAGTTGTGCCTCACGAATTTGGTCTTCCAAAGTAGGAGAGACTATGAGGTTGGAAAGAAAGCCTTGATGAACAACTTGATGATTCAGTTTGCGGAAAGCTTCACAAAGATCCGGTTGGAAGGGCTTGAGAATTAAGATGTTGCAATAAGCCTTTCTGCTCAGAGCA
Organism: Triticum aestivum; assembly: GCF_018294505.1. Classification (NCBI taxonomy): domain Eukaryota; kingdom Viridiplantae; phylum Streptophyta; class Magnoliopsida; order Poales; family Poaceae; genus Triticum; species Triticum aestivum. The sequence continues at coordinate 107,519,524 of NC_057798.1, read as the reverse complement.
TCTGCAATCACAGTCGCCTTGCCAGGAGTATATTCAATACTTGGATTGTACTCTTGAATCATTTCGACCCATCGAGTTTGTCTGAGGTTGAGGTTGGGTTGAGTGAGGATATACTTGAGGCTCTTGTGATCGGTGAAAATGTCCACTTTCCTTCCCAACAAGAGATGTCTCCATGTTATCAATGCATGGACAACTGCCGCCAACTCAAGATCATGAGCGGGGTAGCTCTTTTCGTTGGGCTTCAACTGACGAGAGGTATAGGCCACAACTTTCTTATCTTGCATTAACACAACACCGAGACCTTGCAAGGAGGCATCACAGAAAACTTCGAATGTCTTGGATTCGTCAGGAGGAGTCAAGACAGGAGCTGAGACTAGCTTCTCTTTGAGGGTGTTGAAAGCAACGTCACACTCAGGCGACCAGACATACTTGACATGCTTCTGGAGGAGGTTGGAAAGAGGCTTTGCAATCTTAGAGAAATTCTCAACGAATCTTCGGCAATAGCTTGCAAGACCAAGAAAACTGCGGAGCTGCTTGACATTCTGAGGAGGTTCCCAATTCACAACTGCAGACACCTTCTTGGGATTAACATCAATGCCCTTGGCGGAGATGATGTGACCAGGATAAAGAACTTCATCAAGCCAAAACTCACATTTGGAAAACTTGGCATAGAATTGATGCTCTCTGAGCTTGTCGAGCACCAATCGCAAATGTTTGGCATGATCCTTCTTATTCTTGGAGAAGACCAAAATATCATCGAGATACACCAAGACAAATTCATTGGTGTAGGGGTTGAAAATGAAATTCATCATTCGAGAAAATGTTGGAGGAGCATTGACAAGGACGAAAGACATGACAGTATATTCATAAGAACCAAAGCTTGTTCTGAATGCTGTCTTGGGAATATCTTGTTCACGAATGTGAATCTGATGATAATCCATACGAAGGTCAAGCATGGAGAATACTTTAGCACCTTTGAGTTGCTCGAATAGCTCATTAATGTTGGGAAGTGGATACTTGTTCTTGATTGTCTTCTTAATCAATGGACGGTAATCGACGCACAGTCGGTCCGTGCCATCCTTCTTCTGGACAAAAAGAACTCCACAACCCCATGGAGATGAACTCGGTCTGATCAAACCCAAAAGCTCTTGTTCATCGAGCTGTTTTTTCAATTCCTTCAGCTCTTTAGGTCCAAGCTTGTATGGACGCTTGCAAACGGGTTCAGTGCTAGGCTCAAGATCGAAAACGAATTCGACTGGCCGGTGAGGAGGCATACCCGGAAGCTCTTCTGGAAAGACATCTTGGTACTCACAAACGACTGGAATTTGAGAAATAGCATCCAACTCGCCCTTCTCATTGAGAGAAAACAACCGAATGGTTTCGTCACGAGCGACATAGATGATAACATCCTCGGAAGAGTGTGTCAATTGAATTTCCCTGACAGCACAATCAAGTTGAGCTTGTGCTTAGAAAGCCAGTCCATCCCGAGAATTAGATGAATATCAGAGTCACCAAGAACCATTGGAGAAGATAGAAATCTATAGTCGCCCATCTTGATAGAAACATCCGGAGCCATCATTTTTGTATTCATGAACAAACCTGGAGAGGAAACCGCTATCGGCTTAGGCAGATCAACTGTATACAAATCGTGCATGGATGCAAAAGGCTTTGATATGAATGAAATAGATGCACCCGTATCAAATAAAACTTTTGCAGGAATATCATTAACTGGAAGATTACCCATAATCACATCAGTAGATTCCTCCGCTTGCGCTACATTCATCATGTTCACCTTTGCAGACTTTGGATTATGCTTGACCACTACATTGCTTGAAGATCTCACAGGAGGAGGAGGAGGAAGGCGCCTTTGGTTAAAGCACTTGTTCGCGTAGTGACCTTTCTACTGGCACTTGTTGCAAGTCACCTCTGCGAGCGGACGATGATAAGGAGCATTTGACCTTGGAACTTGAGAATTTGACTTGTTCTGATAGCCTGGGTTGGGTGGGTGGGAAGATCCACGACCACCTGAGTTCTTCTGCTGGTACGGTTGACGAAACGGAGGAGGAGGAAGGTAGAACTTTTGCTGCTTAGCTGCCACTTGAGAGGAAGAAGAAGACTGAATTGCATCCCTGATTCTCTTCTTAGAAGCCTCACACTTGAGCTGAGCACCTTCTTGCTTGAGGGCCATATTGTAGAATTGATCAAACTGAGTAGGCTCAACAAGAATGAGAGCTAACTGCAGATCCTCTCTAAGGCCACCTCTGAATTGAATCATACTCTTCTCATCAGGAACGTCTTGTTTAGCGAAGCGAGCAAGTTTCTGAAATTGCTTGTTGTATTCGTACACAGACATGCCGCCTTGCTTGAGATTGTGGAACTCCTCACGCTTGCTCTCAACAACACTGGTAGGAATGTGGTGAGCTTTAAAGTCCCGACAGAAATCAGTCCAAGTAATCACTCGACCTCCTCTGGAATCCTTGTATTGCTGGAACCAATCAGCTGCTTGGTCCTTGAGCTGAAAAGAAGCGAACTTGACGTAGTCCTCAGGCCTGACATTGCTACATTCAAAATGCTTGTCGATATCCACGAGCCAGTCGTCGGCGTCTGTGGCCTCGGCACAGTAGCTGAAAGACTTCGGCTGATTTGCAAGGAATTGGTTGAGGGTAGGAAACTGAGGCTGATGATTGAACTGCCCTTGACCTTGATTCCCTTGGTTGCCTTGGCCTTGGTTGCGCTCTTGCATCAGCTGAATCAACAACTGAGCATTGGCGTTTGTGGTTGCCATCAAAGCTTGCCATGCCTCCGGAGGCGGAGGTGGAGGTGGAGGGTTCGCCTGACTCCCATCATTGCGTTCCGGATTCTGATGCATTGGCGGAGCCATCCTGAAGAGGGTGACATCCGTTAGCATCTAGATAGACAGATAGACAAGTTGAATCAACGGATAGAAATTGCAACATATAGTCTTCACAATAAACATTCGAACAAGGATGAACGAATGAATTACAAAGCAAACATCACGTCCATTAAGGTGAGAAGCCACTTGATAAGATATCGATGAAAGAAAATAAAAAACAAGGTACGAATGGAACAAATAAGTGGTAAGGATTACCCAATCACAAACCAAATATCTGCGGGAAGAAATGCTAGAGCTACTTGAATCCCACCGATAAACTCCCGAAACTTTCTGGTTATGCAATCAGGTGTTGGGGATACAGGGGAAGCAATATATCTCACCCAGACTAACAATCCCTACATCCAGCTGTATCCATCCGTCAACGCATAACCAAGAAACCTTCGGAAATCATGTACCTCAACCTTCGAAAAGCATCCATTATACGAGTTATGGCAATACTCCCGAACTCCCCAGTACTGGGTGACGTCGAGGTTATCTCACCAACAACTGCATAAAAGAGATTTTCGATGTCGGCAAAACTCAGGTATTCCAGAACTGCAACATAAAATTGTGATGACAACACCTCGGAGCTCAACTCCCCGGGACACTGCCACAACCCCTAAATGTCAGTAGGCACCAAGAACAATGTTCTCGTCACAAAACCATCGGAACGATTCCAAGATACCCGCGTGATCCTAATTTTTTTTAGTGAAATTTGAGGAGAGGAAAGTCAAAACATCTACGTCAGGAGACCTCACCAGAGCGACAAAGGGACTGAGGAGTAAAAGTAATCCTACTCTCCGATATATATAATCCTAAGACTCAAAACATTTTTTTGTTGTAGACTCAACAACGCCAGCGATCAATCAAGCAAGGGCTCCTAAGTCAGGGATGGCTTTGATTACCAACTTGTAACGCCCACGATGCGGCTATATCTCTCACGTGTCGAGGCACAACTTAGAGGCATAACCACATTGTAGGTTTGGTCGCAATAAGGGTCATCTTCACACAATCCCATGTAATGAACAAGAATGGGATAAAGAGAGTTGGCTTACAATCGCCACTTCACACAATGCATAAATAAGTTCATACATCATCCAAAATACACTCATAGACCGACTACGATCAAATCCAAATGAAAAGAAGATAACCCCAAATGTTAGATCCCCGATCGTCCCAACTGGGCTCCTCTACTGATCATCAGGAAACGAAATGTAGTAACGACCAAGGTCCTGATCAAACTCCCACCTGAGCTCAGTTGCGCCACTTGCGCTGGTATCCTCGGCACCTGCATCTGTTTTGGTAGAATCTGTGAGCCATGGGGACTCATCAATCTCACACCTGCAAGATCAAGACTATTTAAGCTCAAGGGTAGGAAAGGTGTAAGGTGGTGGAACTGCAGCAAGCACTAAGCATATATGGTGGCTATCATATGCAAGTGAGAGCGAGAAGAGAAGCAACACATCGGTCGAGAAGCTAGAAGTGATCAAGAAGTGATCCTGAAACTACTTACATTCATACATAACCCAAACTGTGTTCACTTCCCGGACTCCGCCGAGAAGAGACCATCACGGCTACACACGCGGTTGATGCATTTTATTGAAGTCAAGTGTCAAGTTCTCTACAACCGGACATTAACAAATTCCCATCTGCCTCATAACCGCGGGCATGGCTTTCGAAAGATAATACCCTGCAGGGGTGTCCCAACTTAGCCCATCACGAGCTCTCATGGTCAACGAAGGATATACCTTCTCCCGAGAAGACCCGATCTGTCGGGGATATACCCCGCGGTGTAAACCGCCAGAAGTATGACCCGCCCGGAGCTTGGCGATTCACGGGTAATCCGCCCGGACTTGGCGGCTCATAGTAACCCGGCGAGCGGGTCAGATGGATGACAAGGCCCAAGGCCCAGAAGGCTGGCTCATGTTAATGGTGGGCCGGTTTATGAGGAAAGCACAAGGATATTCTCTTATAAAGGAAGCAAGACTAGGAATCCACTTGTAATAGAGTAATCCTAATCCTACTAGGACTAGTCATGTAACCCGCCCCTTCAAACTTATATAAGGAGGGGCAGGGCTCCCCAAAGAGGGACAAGCCACAAGAAACAATCTCTTGGGCTAGACACAATTAGAGGAGAGCCAGTTTACTCATGCTCCGCCCCGTGCCGCGTCTGGGTTTCCATGCTTCAGCCGCCCACTGGGTCGCTCATTTTCCGCCCCGTGCCGCGTCTACCTCACCGTTCCACCCCGGAGCAGGCCTCGGGTTACCCCTGCCTGTGGGTTCCTGCCTCCACTGCCGTCGCCCCCGCGGCTGCACCAAGCTGGTCACGCCGACTCTGCCTTGCTTGAACCACCGGGCGCCTCCGATGTCAACACCTCGCTATCACGGCCCGTCATCAAAACACATTTGCTGGAAACCTTTGAGACCGTAACCTACCGGCACCCCCGTTGAGCTGCCTGTTGGCTTCGTCACGTCGTGGTGATCCCGTTGAATCTCGCGGCCGCGGGCCGCATCAGCTGTTGCACAGCGAGCTGCCATCCTCCTTGAGATACTGGGCTGCCCTATCAGCGAGCTGCCCGCCTCTCGCACTGCTCCGCCTTGCCGCGGGTCTCCCTGAGCTGCCTTGTTCTTTTTCCTACAGTAGCGGCGGGTGTATGCAGTGTCACACAGAGAAGCTACCAGGTTTGCCGTTGAAGACAAGATGTGAAGACTCCAACTAAGTGAATCAGAGGAAAGAAATAAACATTATGGCGTGGCTACACCACTAGCATTGTCAATCACTGAGCCGCCTGCCGTCGACCCCTCACGCATTCAGAAGAAACCCAGAGGCTGGGCGCAAATCACTAGACCAAGCGCATGCACAGTCCAAGGTCCAAGGCTAAGTTATCCGCGGAACAAAAATGTGCTTATCCAATATGAGCGCCTAAGATATAAAAACGCCAGGTGATATTTGTTTGGTTTATTTTAGCGCATATTTAATTTATTAAAAAAACAAACTACTCTGGTATGTGTGCTTTCAATGCAGGATAATTATCCGTCACAAAAGTGCTATGGATATGGAGCGCGGGTCAGCATTTACTCTGCACTAGTGTTCGTCCGTGCCGTGCTGCTCGACGGACACACATATAAGCCGCCGCTCCTGTTGTTGAGTCTGCATCAATGTCGTGGTTGACTCCGACATATATATGAACAAATCAAAGCCATGTTTTCTCACACAAGCTGTCCAATGGACATATGTGGGCGGCCTCCGCTGCGTTGAGCCGCCCCTGTCACGTTGAATGGATCATCCATCATCCGAACAAAATAGGTGATATCCATCTAAGTTTATTTTATTAGCACATGTTGTTTTTGCCAAAGAACAAGTTTATCTTTGCCTTGGTCTGCAATATTGTTTATGCAGGGCAATTATTTATGACAAAAAGTGATATTATACCGCGGAGATGGAGGCACGCCAACATCTTTTGGCACAGGTGGTCGTTGTTACTCAACGGACTCCCGCACCGGCTTACAACACCGTGGCCGTCTCCCGCAACCATGCCGGGTTACAATAAGGTGGACAACTTGCCCGTCTGCACCGGCTTACAACGTCATGGATGGTTTATCTGTCTGTGCCGCCTCAGATGTTGCAGTCGTCTTTACCGTCCGTCTCTCGTGGCCTGGTCTACATTAACAAATCGGGCCGCACCTGTCTGCATGAGTTGTTTATTGAGTATGAGCAAGTCACTACTTGGGAAGCCCGGTTTTCTTCCAACAAATTGGAGGCAAATTATCATGTATTATTAGCCGCCGTCTGCACTGGATGGCTCAATGGGCAGGTGCACAAGTCGTCGCACTACGGTTTGGTTAACTTCAAACAGCCAGTTGGAAGGAACCATTGGCCGAGTTGCTGACACGGTTCATACGGGATCATTTATAACCCGCCGCAGTCACCTCAACCTTCTGTGGATTCACATCGCGCTTTCAACGCCAATGATATACACCTTCTGCTATGGTCAAATATGGAGAATCTCAAGCCAACACTTCGAGTCATCTTGAGACTCGGGGGCTACAATGGTATGGCTCGGCAAAATTAGCCGGTTTCAATGAATTCAAGAACTCCGGGTCATTGAAGGGAAGATAACCCTGCCCTGGAGGCTACTGCTTTATTGGCAAATATTTAAAGGCCGTCAGAAAAAATTTTGGTTCAAAATGAAGATTCCAGTTTAAAATACAGCTCAAGAGACATCTTTCTCCTGCAAAGCTTTGAAGCTCTCAAAACTAGTTCAACATCTGGATCAAGGTAAATTTGTCCCTTACAAAGCTCTGAGGATCTCAATATCCGGTTTAAGAATTTCCGGTTCAAAAGAATTAATCTCTCGCAAGTTCGAGATCTCAGATAAATTAATGGTTACCAAAGGGAACTTGCTGCCATGATGCACGGTTCAAAACATGGGTATCCTGCCTTACGACTTATTTTATTATGGTCACTTGGGGGCTTCCTGCTCATCGGGCATAGCTATCAGTACCCTCTTGATCGGCGCAATGCCAAAATTTATATGGTCACTTGGGGGCTTCCTGTTCAAACATAGGCTATATTCGAACCAAAGAGAACATAGCTGTCGATACCCTTTTGATTAGCAAACTGCTGAACCTACTTGGGGGTTTCTTGATCGTATCCGAATCATAGCTCAACCCCTTTGGGAATCAACGTGGATCATATTCGAATCAGCGTCGTTAAACAACTTTTAAGGTCATTTGGGGGCTTCTTGTTCAAACATAGGTCGTATTCGAACCAAAGAGAACATAGCTATCGATACCCACTTTGATCGGTAACGCCAACGCCACTGGGGGCTATATGATCGTATTCGAATCTTAGCTTAACCCCTTTGGAACGGTTTACTGATCGTATTCGAATCAGAAGCCTCAAAATTTTTATCTGTTTTTATACAATCGCAAGTATTTGAGTTGTTACAAATATCATATGTGCCGGCTCTTACAGAGTTGAGTTATCAACTTCACTGTCCGGGTCACATAAACCGGTGGTATCATTCAAAGGATCATAGGGATCTTATGATCTACTTGTGTGCAGGATAAGTCTACATTTGGGTGGTTACCCGCCCTGGCTCTTGACGTTAAGTCGCCAGGGCGTATGTTGTTTAGACTCTGCAGGATTTGGAGAACTATGACTTATATAATGCTTTAGTCTAAGCTCATCACTGAAATTGGTGTCTCGAAAGGGTTATCAATTATTGATTTTCTCAAGGGCTATAGGCCACCGGGTTACAAAAATTCCGGCTTACAATGAATGCGTATTAAGTCGTCATCGGCCAAGAGCCGCCGGGTATTTAAACTACGGATTTACTTGTCAACCGATGAGGTATTCAAATCTTTAATAGCCAAAACTGGCTGGATTTTCATGATGATATTGAATGATTGAGGCTTTCATACCGGATTATATTATTCAAATCTTGAATAGCCAACATGGCTGGATTTCTATTGTGATTATCGACATACCTCCATGGGACTCAAAGAACACAGCAAATAGAGACTAGCAAGGAATTGATCCTGAAATTGTGTGGCTGCCATGTAAAAAAAGAAAAATATTTGGGGGCTAATGCAAAGTCATTTTTGTTCACCTCATTGAAGACCCGACTCATCACATCGTAATGAGCCGGCCCTTGGGGGCTACCAATTGCTCCTGCCAACAGTTCAAGGTACACAAGCATTAATCCATTATATTGAACGGTCCACTATCCAGTTGGTGGAGTACAAAGCTCTTAACCTTGTGGATGTGGGTTCAAGCCCCATGGTGGAGCCTATATTATATGATGTTATTGTCAATTATATACAAAGTGCCAACTCAGTATTATTTTACTAAGCCGGCCCTTGGGGGCTACACATTGTTGTTCAAATTTACATGGTTATATCTACAAAGTCCCTGCTCATTATTGCATAATGACGCGGCCCTTGGGGGCTACACTAGTTGAAGTTTTATGAGCATAAGGCGATTACAAGTCCCAGGTTACTGCAAGCATGACAACCCAGCACTTGGGGGCTACATATGTGGAATATTCAATTTATGACTAATGATTGAGATGAATAACTCAGATTTCTTCAAGGTTGGAACACTTATATTGAAACAAGTCTTGAGTTATCACTATTTTCTCCTCTTAAGACTTGGGGGCTACAGGTGATATGCATATAAGGGAGAAAAAATCTTCAAATTCTCAGTTTGGAGTAGACCAGATTAACCCGGTGTCTGCAACAATCATGACCCGGCATCATTTATTTATAACCAGGCAATTTTGTCAATCATAAATCGGTAAGATCTACATCTTTAAGCCGGCTGAAAGTCAGATGAGTATGTCAAGACCAATATGTTTTAAGCCGGCGCTTTGGAAGCCGGTTCAAGTGGATTATTTCTTACAATATTTCTCAACAAGAGACCAATGTCAGCAAATTGACTCTAAAGCTGGCCTATTGACTCGGATTTCTCAAAGGAAGTATCTGGAACTTTGCATTGGTAAAATTGGGACATATCTGCTAAGGAGATTTGCTATGAGATCATGGATACATATCAAGGAAGAAATGTCAAGGACTTAAGGATGATCAGGTGCCAGCTTACAAGAATATTTAACCCGGAGTACAACCTATCAAATTTGTTCTTGTGTTTATGTTGCAGGTGAGTTTAACATGGATAAAATCCAAATTAAACTGGGGGCTAATGTCGGGGATATACCCCGCGGTTTAAACCGCCAGAAGTATGACCCGCCCGGAGCTTGGCGATTCACGGGTAATCCGCCCGGACTTGGCGGCTCATAGTAACCCAGCGGGCGGGTCAGATGGATGACAAGGCCCAAGGCCCAGAAGGCCGGCTCATGTTAATGGTGGGCCGGTTTATGAGGAAAGCACAAGGAATATTCTCTTATAAAGGAAGCAAGACTAGGACTCCACTTGTAATAGAGTAATCCTAATCCTACTAGGACTAGTCATGTAACGACCCGCCCCTTCAAACTTATATAAGGAGGGGCAGGGCTCCCCAAAGAGGGACAAGCCACAAGAAACAATCTCTTGGGCTAGACACAATTAGAGGAGAGCCGGTTTACGGCGACTTCCTCATGATCATAATGAGACCTAGCCACAAACAGCATGTAGAGTTATTACCGGATGATGTTTCCCGGGGCCCGAAGCTGTCTAAACCCTTGTCTTGTGTTGCGTCTCTCGATTCTGCTCAACCCCTCTCAAGCTACTACATAGATGTGTTGACCTCACGACTAAGTCCTTACACTAGGACATCTGCCGTGACAAATCCACGACACGATCAGTCTCGGAATCCCGGTTTGCAAGACATTTTGACAATGGTAAAACAAGACTAGCAAAGCCGCCCGATGTGCCGACAAATCCCAATAGGAGTCGCACATATCTCGTTCCTAGGGCACACCAGATGGGCAAGACGTCGGGTTGGCATAGACCCTGGTTGCCCAGGGGGCGCCGGACATCACCCAGGTTGGACCAGCACTCGAAGGAGCACTGGCCCCGGGGGGGGGGGTAAATAAAGATGACCCTCGAGCTCGCGAAAACTCAAGGGAAAAAGGCTTAGGTGGCAAATGGTGAAACCAAGGTTGGGCCTTGCTGGAGGAGTTTTATTCAAAGCGAACTGTCAAGGGGGTCCCATAAATCACCCAACCGCGTAAGGAACGCAAAATCAAGGAACATAACACCGGTATGACGGAAACTAGGGGCGGCAAGAGTGGAACAAAACACCAGGCATAAGGCCGAGCCTTCCACCCTTTACCAAGTATATAGGTGCATTAATTAAACAAGAGATATTGTGATATCCCAAAATATCCAAGTTCCAACATGGAACCAACTTCATCTTCACCTGCAACTAGCAACGCTATAAGAGGGGCTGAGCAAAAGCGGTGACATAGCCAAACAACGGTTTGCTAGGAAAGGATGGTTAGAGGCTTGACATGGCAATATGGGAGGCATGATAAACAAGTGGTAGGTAGAGCAAACATAGCGATAGAGCGATCAACTAGCAAAGAAAAGATAGAAGTGATATCGAGGGTATGGTCATCTTGCCTGCAAAGTTCTCAAAGTTGTCGAAAGCTTGATCCTCGTTAGCGTACTCAACAGGTTCCTCGTTCACGTACTCGTCTCCCGGCTCTACCCAAAGCAAGAACACAAGCAATGGAACCACAATCAATCACGGTGCAATGCACAAGCAACATGATGCAATACCTGTCATGATATGCGGGATGTGATATGCAATGCGTATGTGTGCTCCGGGGGGGGGGGGGAGGATGAACAAGGCATCAACTTGGCAGCCCAAGCATGCCGCTGGAAAGATGAGGTGATTTCGGTTGAAATCGATATAAAGATCACCGGAATCGGATGCACGGTTTGCAAATGGCAAGCAAAACAAGAATGACACAATTCTGCGATTAACAGCTTGATAGCACTTAGAATACATCAAGCAACTATGCTACAACACCCCAACGTAGCAACAAAGCATATGGCAGTGATATACAAGAGATACTTGACAAAAGATGAAAACTGATCTACAGCTAATTCACAAACTAAGAGGCTCAAACAAGCATGGAAAAAGTGCAAAAGATATTAGCTTCACAGACTTGGTGGAAATACTGAACATGGCATAAACAGCATCAGGAAGACTTGTTTAGGGCAAGCAAACATCATGCTACAGGAACATATCATACAAAATTAAGGCATGGCATGATACTACTAAATGCATAGAACAAAAATCCCTTACTGACCATGAGCTAAAAAGGATCAGAAGATATGATGGCACCCATGTAAACATAGCAAGTTTCGTTAACAGATTCAGCAATCAGAGCATGGTATTAACAGAATCATGAAGGCATCTTTGCGAGCTCAATTCAACAGCACAAGTCATTGCATGACAAGATAAGCATAGAACCAGCAATAAGACATGTTTATAAAACTAAACATGGCAAGAACAAGTTCATAGCATGCAAGGATCAACTACAACAACCTTGGCAAAATTGAATAACATGTAAACAATCTGCCAGGGAACATTTTATAGCAAAAGTAGAGCAAGAAAATGACATGATATACTACTACATAATTAAAAAAAGGGGAATGGATGGATATATCATAACCATATGTTCAAAACATCCTTACTGAAGTATCTCAAAATAAGCATGGATCTCTCTGTAGCATCAAGTTTACATGGCATCAAAATAACAGCAGAACAGGGACTGAAATCAGTAACATCACGAAGCCTAGTTTGCATGCTTGTTCTAGTCACCACATAGATCACAAAAATACATGGAAAGAACCTCTATAAAGATGGCATGGCATAGTTCAAAAGACATGTAGAGCTCATGCTCATAAGATGGACATATTAAATGCAACAAAAATGACAAAACATCAAGTTCTGTTAACAGACAGCAGTAAACATCATATAGCACTCTTGCAACGATGATTTGGGCATCAAGACGAACTCAAACAAGCATGTCACAATGGAACAAAATGAATAGCATCTCTTGATGAACATTTTGATGCATTTTGCGCAAGAAATGGAGCAGTATGCATGGAGTTATGATGCGATGAACAGGGCTAAATAATGTGACAGAAAATGACTTAGAGGATTTTTGTGGTCAACCCTAGAAACTGGATCTGGATCTGGCACGGAACGGAGACCGAGGTTCGCCGGAGCTGCAGGTCGCGGTGGCCGGAGAAGCGCTCGGGGAGGTCGGAGAAGGTGCCGGCGGGGACGGGGCCGACCGAAGAAGGTGGATCCGGTGCCGGCGGATGGAGGGAGCGGCGGCTCGGGCGGCGCGCGGAGGCGCTCGGGACCCTCCCGTTCTGGGCAGTAGCGGCGCTCCAAGGGCGACGACGGCGAGGATCGTGGCGGCGGCGATCGGCGGCGCGTGTGGGAGGAGGCGCGGGCGGGGTCCCACGCGGGGGCGGCGCGACGGATCTTGGCCGGGAGGGCCTCCCACGGGCCCTGCGGGCTTCGGTGGTGGGGCGGCGAAGTGGGCGCGGCTCGCCACGTGGTGGCGCGCGATAGGTGCGGGCACGGCGGCGGGGTTTGTCCGGCGCGGACCGGATGTGTCCGGCGCGCGGAGGGAGCGGGGCTAGGGTTTTTGGACTGCGGGATTCCGGGGAGGCTCGCATATTTATAGGTAGAGGGAGCTAGGAGACTCCAAATGGAGTGCGGTTTTTGCCCACACGATCATGATCGAATGACCGAGAGCATGGAAGTGACTTAGGTGGGTTATTGAGCTGTTTTGGAGGGGTGTTGGGCTGCAACCCAAAAGAGGCCTTTGCGGATTCCCGGTTAACCGTTGGAGTATCAAACGACCTCCAAATGGCACGAAACTTGACAGGTGGTCTACCGGTGGTGTACCAAGGCCACTTGGTAAGGCTCGGTCTATTCCGAGAACGTTTAACACCCACTCACGAAAAGAGACAAGAGGGGTGCTCCGGTGCATGTGGGAGTGTCGTATTGCAAAACGGACAACGGGGAAAATGCTCGGATGCATGAGACGAACACGTATGCAAATGAGATGCACATGATGACATGATATGATATGCATGACATGAACAAAATGCAAAACGAAAGACAAAAACCCAACCATGGAGGGAATATCATAACACATAGCCGAAAATGGCAAGAGTTGGAGTTACAAGTATGGAAAGTTACATCCGGGGTGTTACAACTACTCTCTTCTCATTTCTAAGTCCTCTCCCTTTTCTACTCTTTAGGATGGCGGATGCAAGTAACAAGTTCGCGCAACCAGATGAAGATACACCTTTTGGATGCCACTTGAAGGAAGTTACTAGATACCCGAACCTCGGAATACCGAGCTTCATCGGGACCTTCATCGCCACTTTACCAGAAGAGGAGCATTGGATGATTCGAGTTCAAGTTCCAGGAATGACGTTCATGCCAGTCAGTGAGCCTATAGAGTTTTCCTTTGATGCACCAACCCGGAGTCTAGGAAAGAGCATGGCAGCCCACATCACCATGGGACGCATAGGAGAAGTTTACCACAAGGATCTCAAGGATACTATATACCAGATTTGTGGGCGCTGAGATGAGCAATGGGAGATGATCAACACTAGGAAGGATAGATCCATTGCAGCTTTCATCCAGGAATTAAACTAGCACATTCACTGCGAAGAGAACCAGATGTGCACAGGCATGATAGATCTGAAGAAGGCAATGACCAGGATCACGGAGCTGGAGGAAGAACTCAATCCTACATGCGATGGATACGAGGAGGAAATGACGATACTTGTGGAGAAGAATGACGATCTGACGAAGAAGCTAGGAGTATTCATGCGAGACCCTGCGCCAGGAGTAGAAGACGACGATTCTACTTGCCCGGAGAACTACATCATCATCGACGACACCGACTCAGACCCCGATGATAGTGATGATGACTTTGTTGATGAAGCTGGAGCAGATATGATGGAGTCTTTCACCGATCAATTTTTCTAGTTGACCACCATATCAGTAGTATTATTTCCCCCATGTATATAGTATAGTCCAAGCACTTTTGTAACGATAGTTAGACCGTTGTATGCCCTTGTTTGAATTGATTGAAGTGATATGATTGTGCTTGTCTCATGTGCATATGGGTAGTGTTTTCCCTCTAGACCTCATTCTATTCTATTTTATCATCTTTTCTAAACCCTCAGATGCCTCCGAGAGGCGACAATGGATTTGCTTTCCTACCAGAGCTCACCCAGTTGATCCAGCAGCAGAATGCATTGATGCAGATACTAGTCCAGAATCAGAATCAGGGGAACAACAACAACAACAACCCACCACCACCACCACCTGTTGATCACTTAGCCCGTTTCCTAAGGCTGAATCCGCTGGTGTTTTCCAGTAGCACCGAGCCGATAATTGCAGATGATTGGCTCCACAAGATTGGAAGGGAGTTGACCACTATAGGATGCACAGATGCGGAGAGAGTGTGTTTTGCCGCACATCAGCTTGATGGACCCACAGCATCATGGTGGGAGAATCTCACAGCCACTTACCCCATCGACACTGTCACATGGGACCACTTTCAGCAGGCTTTCCGTACTGCCCATGTTTCAACAGGAGCTATGGCTATGAAGAAGCGTGAGTTTCGCAACTTATGCCAAGGAGGACGCACAGTGGGCCAGTATGTGGATGAGTTTAGTTAGTTAGCACGTTATGCCCCAGAAGACTTTGCCACGGATGCAGCTAAGCAGGAGAAGTTTCTGGAAGGACTGAATGATGAGCTGAGCATTGATACGTCTCCAATACATCTATAATTTTTTATTGTTCCATGCTATTATATTACCCCTTTTGGATGTTTATGGGCTTTATTTTACACATTTATATCATTTTTGGGACTAACCTACTAACCGGAGGCCCAGCCCGTATTGCTGTTTTTTTTGCCTATTTCAGTATTTCGAAGAAAAGGAATATCAAACGGAGTCCAAACAGAATGAAACCTTCGGGAACGTGATTTCTGGAACAAACGTGATCCAGAGGACTTGGAGTGCAAGTCAAGAAGTAGCCGAGGCTCCCACGAGATAGGAGGGTGCGCCCCCTCTATAGGGCGCAACCCCCTGTCTCGTGGGCCCCTCGGGCGTCCATCGACGTACTACTTCCTCCTATATATACCTACATACCCCAAAAACATCCAGGGAGCACCCGAAACACAATTTCCACCGCCGTAACCTTCTGTATCCGCGAGATTCCATCTTGGAGCCTTCGCCGGTGTTCTGCCGGAGGGGGAATCGACCACGGAGGGCCTCTACATCAACATCCTTTCCCCCCCGATGAGTTGTGAGTAGTTTACCACAGACCTACGGGTCCATAGTTATTAGCTAGATGGCTTCTTCTCTCTTTTTGGATCTCAATACAATGTTCTCCCCCTCTCTCGTGAAGATCTATTCGATGTAAACTCCTTTTGCGGTGTGTTTGTCGAGATCCGATGAATTGTGGGTTTATGATCAAGTTTATCTATGAATAATATTTGAATCTTCTCTGAATTCTTTTATGTATGATTGAATTATCTTTGCAAGTCTCTTCAAATTATCGGTTTGGTTTGGCCTACTAGATTGATCTTTCTTGCCGTGGGAGAAGTGCTTAGCTTTGGGTTCAATCTTGCGGTGTTCTTACCCAATGATAGAAAGAGTTGCAAGACACATATTGTATTGTTGCCATCGAGGATAAAAATATGTGGTTTATATCATATTGCATGAGTTTATCCCTCTACATCATGTCATCTTGCTTAATGTGTTACTCTGTTCTTATGAACTTAATACTCTAGATGCAGGCAGGAGTCGGTCGATGTGTGGAGTAATAGTAGTAGATGCAACCAAGAGTCGGTCTACTTGTTATGGACGTGATGCCTATATAAATGATCATGCCTATATAATCTCATAATTATTCGCTTTTCTATCAATTGCTTGACAGTAATTTGTTCACCCATCGTAATACTTATGCTATCTCGAGAGAAGCCTCTAGTGAAACCTATGGCCCCTGGGTCTATCTCTTATCATATTTGCTTCCAATCTACTTTTATTTGCATCTTTACTTTTTGCATCTATATTATAAAATACCAAAAATATATTTATCTTATCATACTATCTCTATCAGATCTCACTTTCGCAAGTGGCCGTGAAGGGATTGACAACCCCTTTATCGTGTTGGTTGCGAGTTCTTAGTTTGTTTGTGTAGGTGCGTGGGACTTTTGAGGATCCTCCTACTGGATTGATACCTCGGTTCTCAAAAACTTAGGGAAATACTTACGCTACTATTGCTGCATCACCCTCTCCTCTTCGAGGAAAACCAACACAAGCTCAAGACGTAGCAAGAAGGATTTCTGGCGCCGTTGCCGGGGAGGTCTTCGCTCAAGTCAAGACATACCAAGTACCCATCACAAACTCATCTCCCTCGCATTTTCAATATTTGCCATTTGCCTCTAATTTTCCTCTCCCCCACTTCACCTTTGCCGTTTTATTCACCCTCTCTTTCCCAATCTTCTTCTCTCTCTTTTCGCTTGCCCTTTTTCTGTTTGCTTGTTTGGTTGGAATAGATGCTTATTTATTGCTAAACAGAGAACCTAAGATCTATGGATCCTCATCCCCTTGCTAATACTTTTAAGAGATCCAATTATGATGAACCAATTGCTAGTGAGTTTTGTGCACTAGATTATCTTTATGAAGCTTTGCTCAAAATTTGTGAATCTGAAAATTATGATGAAGAAATTTATGAAGAGATTTACGATAACTCCTTGAATAAAAAGCATGATTGCAATGATTTTCCTATAAATTCTCTTGATGTCAATTGTGCTAATAATATGCAAAACCCTAAGCTTGGGGATGCTAGTTTTGCTATGTCTACTACTTGTTTCAGTGATCATGATTGGGGTGATTCTTGTTATAACCTTGAAAATTTATTTAAGCCCCATGATGAATATGAGATTGATAATAGTGTTTGCAATAATATTGAAAGTGGGTTTGGAAGAGTGTCAACTTTAGATCCCACATATTTGGAGTATGTTCAATCTTATGATATTTTCGATAAAAGTGGGTTCGGAAAGGTCATGACTTTAGTTAATGTTAATCCCACTATCTTGGAAGAGTGTCAACTTTGCATGCATGTGGATCATGTTGAGAATATGTTTTGTGATAGCTAATTTGTTGAATTTGCCTATGATCCTACATGTAATTATTATGAGAGAGGAAACTATGGTCATAGAAATTTCTATCTTATTAAATTACCTCTCGTCATGTTGAGATTGCTATCGTCTCTTTTTTCTTCCTTGCATATGCTAGTTTTTGCTTGCCTTGAAAATTTGTTTGCTTATAATATGCCTATTCATAGGAAGTATGTTAGACTTAGATGTGTTTGTCACGTGTTTAATGATGCTCTCTTTGTGCTTCAATTCTTGTCTTTCATGTGAGCATCATTAAAATTATCAATGCCTAGCTAAAAGGCTTTAAACAAAAGCGCTTGTTGGGAGACAACCCAATATTTTTCCTTGCTGTTATTTAATAAATTTTGCATCTACTTTCTGTTTAGATGTGTTTTTATCTTTTAATTAGTGTTTGTTCCAAGTAGAACCTATAGGATAAACTATGATGATAGTTGATTTGATTCTGCTGAAAAACAGAAACTTTGTGCTCACGGGAAAAAATTCAATAAATCACAGAAAAGTGTTTTTGCATTTATTCTTTCTGCTGCTGATCAATAAACAAATTTTCCAGTACTTCCTATTTTGCTAGGAGTTTTAGAGTTCCAGAAGTTTGCGTTAGTTACAGATTGCTACAGACTGTTCTGTTTTTGACAGATTCTGTTTTTCGTGTGTTGTTTGCTTATTTTTATGCATCTATGGCTAGTAAAATAGTTTATAAACCATATAGAAGTTGGAATACAGTAGGTTTAACACCAAAATAAATAAAGAATTAGTTCATTACAGTACCTTATGTGGTGGTTTTGTTTTCTTTCACTAACGGAGCTTATAAGATTTCCTGTTGAGTTTTGTGTTGTGAAGTTTTCAAGTTATGGGTAAAGCTTTTATGGACTATGGAATAAGGAGTGGCAAGAGACTAAGCTTGGGGATGCCCAAGGCACCCCAAGATATTCAAGGATAGCCAAAATCCTAAGCTTGGGGATGCCCCGGGAAGGCATCCCCTCTTTCGTCTTCATTCATTGGTAACTTTACTTGGAGCTATATTTTTATTCGCCACATGATATGTGTTTTGCTTGGAGAGTCGTGTATTATATTAGTCTTTGATTTTTAGTTTACCACAATCATCTTTGATGTACACACCTTTTGGGAGAACCCTATTTGATTAGAATTTATTAGAATTTGCTATGTGCTTCACTTATATCTTTTGAGCTTGATAGTCTTTTGCTCTAGTGCTTCACTTATATCTTTTAGAGCACGGCGGTGGCTTGATTTTATAGAAATTTCTAGTATCTCATGCTTCACTTATATTATTTTGAGAGTCTTCTAGAACAGAATGGTATTTTCTTTGGTTACAAATTTGGTCCTAGAATGATGAGCATCCAAGTTGGGTATAATAAAAACTATCATAGAAATTGAATTGGATGCTATGATCAATTTGGTGCTTGATAATTGTTTTGAGATATAAAGGTAGTAATGTTAGGGTCATGCTAGTGGATAATTTTTAAATTGAGAAATACTTTTGTTGAAGTTGGCAAGTCCCGTAGCATGCACGTATGGTAAAAGTTGTGTGACAAATTTGTTGGATGAGGTGCTCTTTTGATTGTCTTCCTTATGAGTGGCAGTCGGGGACGAGCGATGGTATTTTCCTACCAATCTATCCCTCTTGGGGCATGGGTAGTAGTACTTTGCTTAGAGGGCTAACTAGACTTTTGCAATAAGTATATGAGTTCTTTATGACTAATGCGAGTCCATGGATATACGCACACTCATCCTTCCACATTGCTAGCCTTTCTTATTACCGCGCAACTTTCGCCGGTATTAAACCCATTATTTACCTTCCTCAAAACAGCCACCATACCTACCTATTATGGCATTTCCATAACCATTCCGAGATATATTGCCATGCAACTTTCCATCGTTCCGTTTATTATGACATGTTTCATCATTGTCATATTGCTCTTTGCATGATCATGTAGTTGACATCATATTTGTGGCAAGGCCACCTTCATAATTTTCATACATGTGGCTCTTGATTCATTGCATATCCCGGTACACCGCCGGAGGCATTCATATAGAGTCATATCTTGTTCTAGCTTTGAGTTGTAATTCTTGAGTTGTAAATCCATATAAGTGTGATGATCTTCATTATTAGAGCATTGTCCTAGTGAGGAAAGGATGATGAAGGCTATGATTCCCCCACAAGTCGGGATGAGACTTCGGACTTTACAAAAAAAATGAGAAAGGCCAAAAAGAAAAAAAGAAGAAAGGCCAAAGAAAAAAAAGGGAAAAAGAAAAAAAAGAAAAGAAGAAAAAAAGGAAAGAAAAAAAATAAAATGAGAGAAAAAGAGAGAAGGGACAATGCTACTATCTCTTTTTCCACACTCGTGCTTCAAAGTAGCACCATGATTTTCATGATAGAGAGTCTCCTATGTTGTCACTTTCATATATTAAGTGGTATTTTTTCATTATAGAACTTGGCTTGTATATTCCAATGATGGGCTTCCTCAAAATGCCCTAGGTCTTCGTGAGCAAGCAAGTTGGATGCACACCCACTTAGTTTCTTTTGTTGAGATTTCATATATTTATAGCTCTAGTGCATCCGTTGCATGGCAATCCCTACTCACTCACATTGATATCTATTAATGGGCATCTCCATATAGCCCGTTAATACGCCTAGTTGATGTGAGACTATCTTCTCCCTTTTTGTCCTCATAACCACCACCATATACCACCATAGTGCTATGTCCATGGCTTGCGCTCATGTATTGCGTAAGAGTTGAAAAAGCTGAAGCGCGTTAAAAAGTATGAAACAATTGCTCGGCTCGTCATCGGGGTTGTGCATGATGGGAGTATTTTGTGTAATGAAAATGAAGCATGGCCTAACTATATGATTTTGTACGGATAAGCTTGCTTTGGCTATGCTATTTTGATAGGACATGATTATTTGTTAGTATGCTTTGAAGCATTATTATTTTTATGTTTTATAAGCTTTTATCTTGAATCATTTGGATCTGAACATTCATGCCACAATAAAGAAAATTACATTGAGAATTATGCTAGGTAGCATTCCACATCAAAAATTTCATTTTATCATTTACCTACTCAAGGACGAGTAGGAATTAAGCTTGGGGATGCTTGATACGTCTCCAATGTATCTATAATTTTTGATTGTTCCATGCTATTATATTACCCCTTTTGGATGTTTATGGGCTTTATTTTACACATTTATATCATTTTTGGGACTAACCTACTAACCGGAGGCCCAGCCTGTATTACTGTTTTTTTTTGCCTATTTCAGTATTTCGAAGAAAAGGAATATCAAACGGAGTCCAAACGGAATGAAACCTTTGGGAGCGTGATTTTTGGAACGAACGTGATCCAGAGTCCTTGGAGTGCAAGTCAAGAAGAAGCCGAGGCTCCCACAAGATAGGAGGGCACCACCCCTGTAGGGCATGACCCCCTGTCTCGTGGGCCCCTCGGGCGTCCACCGACGTACTTCTTCCTCCTATATATACCTATTTACACCGAAAACATCCAGGGAGCACCCGAAACACAATTTCCACCACCGTAACCTTCTGTATCTGCGAGATCCCATCTTGGAGCCTTCGCTGGCGTTCTGCCGGAGGGGGAATCAACCACTAAGGGCCTCTACATCAACATCCTTGCCCCTCCGATGAGTTATGAGTAGTTTACCACAGACCTACGGGTCAATAGTTATTAGCTAGATGGCTTCTTCTCTCTTTTTGGATCTCAATACAATGTTCTCCCCCTCTCTTGTGGAGATCTATTCGATGTAAACTCTTTTTGCGGTGTGTTTGTCGAGATCCGATGAATTGTGGGTTTATGATCAAGTTTATCTATGAATAATATTTGAATCTTCTCTGAATTCTTTTATGGATGATTGATTTATCTTTGCAAGTCTCTTCAAATTATCGGTTTGGTTTGGCCTACTAGATTGATCTTTCTTGCCGTGGGAGAAGTGCTTAGCTTTGGGTTCAATCTTGCGGTGTTCTTACCCAATGATAGAAAGAGTTGCAAGACACATATTGTATTGTTGCCATCGAGGATAAAAATATGTGGTTTATATCATATTGCATGAGTTTATCCCTCTACATCATGTCATCTTGCTTAATGTGTTACTCTGTTCTTATGAACTTAATACTCTAGATGCAGGCAGGAGTCGGTCGATGTGTGGAGTAATAGTAGTAGATGCAACCAAGAGTCGGTCTACTTGTTATGGACGTGATGCCTATATAAATGATCATGCCTATATAATCTCATAATTATTCGCTTTTCTATCAATTGCTTGACAGTAATTTGTTCACCCATCGTAATACTTATGCTATCTCGAGAGAAGCCTCTAGTGAAACCTATGGCCCCTGGGTCTATCTCTTATCATATTTGCTTCCAATCTACTTTTATTTGCATCTTTACTTTTTGCATCTATATTATAAAATACCAAAAATATATTTATCTTATCATACTATCTCTATTAGATCTCACTTTCGCAAGTGGCCGTGAAGGGATTGACAACCCCTTTATCGCGTTGGTTGTGAGTTCTTAGTTTGTTTGTGTAGGTGTGTGGGACTTTGGAGGAGCCTCCTACTGGATTGATACTTGGTTCTTGAAAACTGAGGGAAATACTTACGCTACTATTGCTGCATCACCCTCTCCTCTTCGAGGAAAACCAACGCAAGCTCAAGACGTAGCAAGCAGCTGTTGATGGTGGAAACTTTCAACAACTACCACGAGTTGGTAGATAGAGCTCTCATGATTGAAGGGAAGCAGCAGCAGATTGACAACCGCAAGAGGAAGTATGGACAAGGGAAGTACAATTCTGGAGCTCAGCAGAGGCCTCGTTTTACCCCGAACTTGGGAGGACCCCTTCAACATAACCATGGAGGTCACAATCATAATGAAGGAAGTTCACACAACCATGGTGGCCCCAAGAATGGGAATGGTAATGGAGGGAGCAACGGCCAGAACCGTTCCAACCCAGCAATGCCCGCCAAGAAGGATCTAAGTCACATTACTTGCTACAAGTGCCAGAAGACTGGACATTATGCCAATGAATGTCCTGAAGCTAAGAGTGGAAATGGCAATGGAAGCTCTGGGAAGAAGCCTAACCCTTTCAACAGGGGACAAGTGAACCACATTAAAGTGGAGGAGGTTGAAGCACAGCCAGATGCAGTAATAGGTAAGTTTTTGGTTAAGTCATTTACTGCAATCGTTCTTTTTGATACTGGTGCATCACATTCATACATATCAAGGGGATTTGTGGATAAGTATAAACTGCCCACCAAAGTTCTTAGAACAACTATGTTAGTAAGATCGCCAGGAGCGGAGTATATGGCAAGCCAAGGATGTTTTCATATGCCATTGACCATAGGTAGGCATGTTTTCCCCTCAGACCTGATAATTTTGGAGTCGCAAGGTTTGGATGTGATTTTGGGTATGGATTGGTTATTGATGTATGGAGGAAACATCGATTGCCCAGCAAGTCGATTATGCTTACCACCCAAGAAGGAAGAAGGATTAAGTATGTATCCCGGCATGTGCCGAAGAGGACCGAAGTAAATTCCTTATCAGGAGTTGTACAGGAGGAAGTACCAGTGGTGAAGGATTTTCCGGATGTATTTCCAGAAGAGTTGCCAAGCATGCCACCGGATAGACACATTGAGTTTTTGATTGAGCTTTTGCCAGGCACAGGGCCAATATCTAAGAGATCATACAGGATGTCCGCAAAGGATTTGGAGGAAATTAAGAAGCAAATTAAGGAGTTACTGGATAAAGGCTATATTCGCCCAAGTTTGTCACCTTGGGCATCACCAGTGCTTCTAGTGGAGAAGAAGGATGGATCATTGAGGATGGTTGTTGATTATCGTGGATTGAATGAAGTGACAATCAAGAACAAGTATCCACAACCAATGATCAATGATCTGTTTGACCAGTTGCAAGGAGCTAAAGTATTTTCCAAGATCAATCTGCGATCAGGATACCACCAGCTGAAGATTCGAGAGCAGGATATACCTAAGACAGCTTTTACCACAAGGTACGGGCTATATGAGTATACCGTTATGTCATTTGGCCTGACTAACGCACCTGCCTATTTCATGAACATGATGAACAAGGTGTTTATGGAGTTTTTGGATAAGTTCGTCGTGGTGTTCATTGATGATATTCTGGTCTACTCGAAGAATGAAGAGGAGCATAAGGATCATTTGCGTTTGGTACTTGGGAAGCTCATAGAACATCAATTATATGCCAAGTTCAGCAAGTGTGAGTTTTGGTTGAAGGAAGTTGGATTCCTCGGACATGTTATATCCGGAGAAGGAATAGCAGTAGACCCTACCAAAGTTGTCACGGTGACAAATTGGGAAGTACCCACGTCAGTTGGAGAGATCCGAAGTTTTCTTGTACTCGCGGGATACTACCGAAGGTTCATGGAGAATTTCTCGAAGATTGCAAAGCCTATGATAGAGTTGTTGAAGAAAAAACCAAGTTCATATGGACTGAGGAATGTGAGGCCAGTTTTCAGGAGTTGAAGAAACGCTTGGTCACAGCTCCAGTGTTGATTCTGCCAGATCAACGCAAGGATTATCAAGTGTATTGTGACACTTCTCATCGAGGACTTTGAGCAGTGCTTATGCAGGAGGGAAGAGTTGTTTCTTATGCCTCATGACAGCTTAAACCCCATGAGTTGAATTATGCTACACATGATTTGGAGTTAGCATCCGTAGTGCATGCCTTGAAGACATGGATACATTTTCTCATCGGAAACCATTGTGAAGTGTACACGGATCACAAGAGTTTGAAGTATATCTTCACGCTGAAGGAGTTAAATCTCAGATAGAGGAGATGGTTCGAGCTCATCAAGGATTATGATATGAGGTTGCACTATCATCCCGGAAAGGCTAACGTAGTAGCCGGTGCGTTGAGCCGCAAGAGCCATGTTGAAAGTGCAACTATCCCTGGGTGGTTTTGGTAATTCCTTACAACATATAGCCCATTGAGCTAATGCTATTTCAAGATAAATATTTCAGGAAAGCTCAATGATTGGCATGGCATGGATGAGAAAAGTGGATCCCTCAAAATGCCAAGGACAAAAGGATTGGCTCAAGCTCAAAGCACAAGACTCTACATTTTCTATTTTAGTGATCCAAGATCACATTGAGTCTATAGGAAAAGCCAATACTATCAAGGAGGGATGAGGTGTTGCTTAATGGCTTTGTTGCTAAAAATGCTTAGTGATATGCTCCAAAGCCCTCAACTACTTTCTCACATCCACATATGACCCAAACCAAAAGTCCAACTCAGCCCCACAAATTCTGTCTATCCGGCACCACCGATTTCAGATGTCTTAGCCATTGCCACAAACCCTAATCAAATCGGTCTCACCGATAGGGATCTCGGTCTCACCGAGATGGGATTCTAATCTCTCTATTTCCCTTTGTAACATTTAGGTCAAACCGAGATGAGCAATCAGTCCCACCGAGATTGCAATGCAAACTCTCTGTTTCCCTTTCGTAATGTTTCGGTCCAACCGAGATGAGCGAATCGGTCCCACCGAGTTTGCCTGACAAACTCTCTGGTTAGCTTATTACCAAAATCGGTCCCACCGAGTTTGTGTAATCGGTCTCACCGAGATTACTTTATGCCCTAACCCTAACCATATCGGTCCCACCGAGTTGCATGTTGGTCCCACCGGAAATCCTAACGGTCACATTATTTGCTAAATCGATCTGACCGAGTTTCACGATTCGGTCCCACCGAGATTGGTAAGTTGTGTGTAACGGTTAGATTTTGTGTGGAGGCTATATATACCCCTCCACCCACTCTTCATTCATGGAGAGAGCCATCAGAACATGCCTACACTTCCAACATACATTTTCTGAGAGAGAACCACCTACACTTGTGTTGAGGTTGTAAGTGCATCTAGTGCCCCTTAGTGATTTTGGTGTATTGAAGACTTATAGGTTAAGGGACTGATGCGTTTGTGAGTGTACACATGTATATAAGTCTATGAGGAGTTTGATATTTACAGAGAAAGTTGACCCCTAAAAATGAAGTTCTTCGAATGAAGACTTTGGATTTCTGAAGACTTTGAAAGTGAAGAAATTGGTGTGACCTTGAAGACTTGGTATTCATTCGAGGAACATGAAGTGTGAAGACTTTTGTTTTTACAGTTTCATTTTCTCTTTCTTGAGTCATAAGAAACACCGTACTGTTAAAGGGAGTTGAGGAAATACTAAGGAAAAATTTCCATGTGATGCTCAACTCAAAATCCTACACCTACCAATCCCTTCGAGTGAAGCCATTGGAAATCTCATACAGTTCAGTCATATTCTTCAGTGACAGAGACGAAGTTCTTCTGGTCTCTGAGAAATTTGTTCTGACTAAGGAGTTAGGAATTCACCAGTGTGAATTGCCTACACAGTGAGGATCATGATAGCCCTGAGGATTTTGATAGTCAAAATTCCGACCGTTGCTGTGCTATGCGCCAGCGGTTCCAAAATATCTACCCACCTAACGGTCATATCAGACAAGGGCATTTATGTCTTATCATGTCGGGCTGCTCCCTAGGCTATAAATAGCCGCCCCTTCAACCACTAGCTGGTTGCTGCTCCAAGAGAAACTGACACTTGTCAATTGTGAGCATCCCATCCTCCGAGGACTTTGAGCGAAAATCATCAAGTGAGGAAAACCCAAAAACCCAACACCTACAAACCCAAAGTGATTGAGCATCACTGAAGAGATTGATCCTGCGTGGATCCGATGCTTGTTTCCTTTGAAGACTGTGCTTCTTCTAGATGGTTAGGCGTCAAGGTCTAGAGCATCCACGAGGAATTGTGGATCGTCGAGTGACCGAGTTTGTGAAGGTTCGGAAGTCACCTGAAGACTTACCACGAGTGATTGGGCGAGGTCTGTGTGACCTTAGCTCAAGGAGAATACGGTGAGGACTGTGTGTCCAGGACTGGGTGTCCTCGAGTTTAAATACTCAACCGCTCCAACCAGATGTACAACTGAGACATCAGTTGGAACTGGTCTACCAAATCATTGTCTTCACCGAGCTTCCTGGTTCTATTTCCTCAACTCTTTCATTTCCTCATGTATGTTGTTGTGTGCCTGTTCATATCTGTCAGAAGACATTGACTGAAGACTTTCTCAATTTCCTCAGTTCTATTTCTTTAGTCCATCCGTCTTCTTCCTTGTGTTATCCTGTGTTTACGCTTTCTGTACTCTGTGCTTGTCTTCATTTCATCATGATGACTATGCGTGTGTTCTGTTATGTTTACTTCTGAGTACTTATTCCACTGCAAGTAGTTCTTCATTTAGGAATTTCCTCACCAGCAAATTCATCAGTGAAGAATTCATAAAAATTGCCTATTCACCCCCCTCTAGTCGGTATAACACACTTTCAATTGGTATCAGAGGAAGGTACTCCCTTGTTCTGTGTGATTTTGGTTTAACCGCCTGGAGTTTAGTTATGTCGACTGTAGGATTGAGGAACATATCCTACCCCATCTTTGACGGTCATGAGTATCCCCGTTGGAAGGCCATGATGAAGAAGCGACTCATGGCTATGGACAGCAAACTGTGGACCGCCACTGAGTTTGGTCTTACCGATCTATGCAAGATGGTGGAGGCTCATGACATTCGCAAGTACACTCTACTGAACCTCACGGTGAAGGATGTCATCTGCTCCTGTCTGTCCCAAAATCAGTTTAGGAACGTCATGTACCTCAATCACGCGAAGCTAATCTGGGACCGGCTTTCTGAGGTCTATGAAGGTCATCGTACTCGTCATGATCCTTGGTTTGAGGATTACAAGGATTCTCTTAAAGAGATGACTTCCGCACCTGAATCGTCATCCTCTTCACCGTGCCTCATGGCAGAGGGTGCCAAGCTAACTTAATGCTACCTTTCCGAATCTAGTGATGATGAATCAGGTGATGAATTTGGCCCCAGCTATGTCAAACTTGCTTCCCTTGCCACTAAACAACAAAGAGCTTTGGAAAAAGTTCAATACATGCTTAATAAGAGCAATGCTATGTTGGGTGAAGAAATGGGTCAGTCAAAAGCATTGGCTGAGAGTCTTCAGAGACTTCAGTCCAAGTTTGACGCCCTTCAAGATCATCATAATTCTCTCTTGTCTGATCACGAGAAGCTTTCTTCTGAATCTCTTCAAAGAAAGCAAGATCTTGAAAAGCTAAGAGTGGATTATGAAGATCTTCAGAAGGAGCGTGATTCATTACTTGCTCAACAAATCAGCGCTACCCAGGAAGAATTTGTTCCTCCATGTCTGAAGTGCATTGAACGTGAAACTACTAATTCTTCACTTGAATGTTCAAATGCTTCTAATGCTACAAATTCTTCATATTTCTCTGCTGTCACTAATTCCTCATCTGAGGACAATGCAAGTATCACTGATGATGCAGGGCTGAAGGAATTGTACATGACAGGCATGTACAAAAGCCTCAAAGGGCATCAGACTCTTTGTGATGTGCTCAAAAAGCAGATCCTCAACAGAAACCCTAGGAAAGAGGGTATTGCCTTTGAGAGGAAACTCAATGCTGATGGAACATATTGGAAGCCTGAGCAGTACCCCAAAACCTCATGGGTTGCTGCAAAGGGACCTCCAGTTGATCCATCCAACTTATCTAGCTTTACATGTGAATCTCCTCATTCTTCTGATGAGTCATTTGACTCTAACTATAAACTGTTCAAAAATCAGAATGGTGAAGTATTTGCTAGATATGTTGGGACTAACTGCAGGAACGGTTCTCCTATGAAGAAAATCTGGGTTCCCAAAAGTTGCCTTGAAAGTCTTCAGGTGAATGTCCTCATGACACCACCTGTGAAGAAAAGGAACTCCAGATCAAATTCTTCATAAGAACCAAATTCTTCATATGGATCCAAGTCCTCAGGTGGACCAAATTCCTCACGTGGATCAAATTCCTCAAAAGGATCAAAGTCCTCATATGATCATCATCGTACTAACCCTTCTGTTTCGCAGGGTAGAGCTAAGGGCTATGAATATGTGCATTATTCTTCAAATCATTATGTTCATAAGTCCTCGAAGAATTTCTCTGCTTATTCATATGCTTACCCTAACCCCTCTTATGTGAAACGAAGTGGACTGGCGTCCATGCCACCTTTCTCATATGGTGCTCGCAGAGTGATGAATTCTTTGCCACCCCTCCAGATGTGGGTGGTGAAGAAAAAGAACTAATCTCTTATGCAGGGTCAGGTCTCCAGTCGTGCTCAAAACGACTGAAGAATTTGCTGGAGACCTGAACAGTGCCTGATAGGACGCAGGCTAATCATGATGAAATGAACCTTCATTTCACATGTCCTCATACTGATTATCTGTTCTAATTGCTTGATGAAATTGACCTGATGTTACTGATGTCATATTCTTCACTGATGAAGTATATGAGTTTGTAAGCTGCACTAATTCATCTACATGATGATCAACCCAAAGCAAATGAGTGGGTCCTCGATAGTGGATGTACAAATCACATGACTGGTGACAAGAATCTATTGATGGATGCTCCCTTATCACCGTCACATCTGAAGCATATCATCTTCGCTGACAAAGGCAAAAGTCAGGTATTGGTTCTAGGTAAGGTTGCGGTCTCTAAGGACATACACATGGACAAAGTCATGCTTGTCGAGTCCTTAGGATACAACCTCATTTCTGTCTCAATGCTTTGTGATCTTGATATGGTTGTTGTATTTGGCAAGTATCATTGTGTTGTGATCTTGGAAGCTGACAATTCCAAAGTCTTCGAAGGCTTTAGGAGAGGAGACTTGTACATTGTTGATTTCTCTAAAGGACCACAGCCTGCCGTGTGCTTACTTGCAAAAGCTTCAGAAGGCTGGCTATGGCATCGACGACTTGGTCATGCTGGCATGAGGAATCTGCACACGCTCGCGAAGAAGAAGCATGTCATTGGCATTGAGAATGTAAAATTCCTCAAGGATCACTTATGCGGAGCCTATGAAGCTGGGAAGATGACAAAGGCAAAGCATCCAGCAAAGACTATCATGACTACCACTCGACCATTTGAATTGCTTCACATGGATCTCTTTGGTCCTAATCATTATTCTGCTATGACAAATGATGCATCTCTATATGGCTTTGTTATTGTTGATGATTATTCTCGTTACACATGGGTACACATTGCCACTTACAAACATGAAGTGCAGGAAGTCTTCAAACGATTTTTTTGAGGGCTTCAACCAACTTTGGTGTGAAGATCAAGCACATCAGGAGTGACAATGGAACCGAGTTCAAGAATTCCGGTCTTGATGACTATCTTGATGAACTTGGTATTACTCATGAGTTATCTGCTCCTTATACTCCTCAACAGAATGGCGTCGTGGAGCGCAAGAACATAACCCTCGCTGAAATGGCTCGCATTGTGCTTGATGAATACAAGACACCTCGTCGGTTCTGGATTGATGCAATTGACACCGCTTGCAACATCATCAACAGAGTATATCTTCACAAATTCTTCAAGAAGACAGCCTATGAACTCCTCACTGACAAGAAACCTAATGTAAGTTACTTCAAAGTCTTCGATGCTAAATGTTGGATTAGAAATCCACATAATTCTAAATTTGCACCGAAAGCACATGAGGGTTTCATGCTTGGTTACGGAAAGGACTCGCACACCTACAGAGTCTTCAACAACGTTCTTCACAAGGTTGTTGAAACTGTAGATGTGCGGTTCGATGAAACTAATGGCTCACAAAGAGAGCACCTACCTTCTATGATAGATGAACCAGCACCTAAGGATTCTATCAAGTTCAAGGCTACTGAGGATGTCATTCCTACTGAAGAATATCCTGAAGAATTCATTCCAGAACGTGATGGACATCAAGCTGGCGCACCTGAAGAAAATGGTGCCGAGGAAAATGCATCTGAAGATAATGCAGATCAAATTCCTCGAAGACAACCCGCTCATCCTCGCATTGCAAACAAAGTGCAAGTCGAGAAGATCATCGATGATATTCGTGCACCAGGTCCTCTCACACGCTCAAAAGCTTCACATTTATCTAACTTTTGTGGGCACTTTGCTTTTGTCTCTATCACAGAGCCCACTAAGGTAGATGAAGCATTTCTGGAGCCTGAGTGGATTCAAGCTATGCAAGAAGAATTACATCAGTTCGAGCTCAACAATGTCTGGGAACTGGTCAAACATCCAGATCCTCGCAAGCACAACATTATTGGCACAAAATGGATCTACCGCAACAAGCAAGATGAAAATGGCCTTGTGGTGAGGAATAAGGCACGACTTGTAGCTCAAGGCTACACACAGGTTGAAGGAATTGATTTTGATGAAACTTTTGCACCTGTTGCTAGACTTGAGGCTATTCGCATATTACTTGCTTACGCTAACCATCATAATATCACTTTATATCAAATGGATGTGAAAAGTGCATTCCTCAATGGTAAGCTTGAGGAAGAAGTATATGTTGCTCAACCCCCATGTTTTGAAGATCCAAAGAATCCCAACAAAGTCTTCAGACTCAACAAGGCCCTGTATGGCCTCATGCAAGCCCCTCGGGCATGGTATGATACCTTGAAGTAATTCTTCATGAAGAAAGGTTTCAAACCCGGTTCACTCGACCCAACTCTTTTCACTAAATCTTATGATGGTGAATTGTTTGTGTGCCAAATATATGTTGATGATATCATTTTCGGCTGAACTGACCAATGATATAGTGATGAATTTGCCTATATGATGAGTGAGGAATATCAAATGTCTATGATGGGAGAGTTGAAATTCTTTTTAGGTCTTCAAATTCGTCAATAGCGCAATGGAATATTCATATCTCAGGAGAAATACCTCAAGGACGTATTGAGGAAATTCGGCATGCAAGATTGCAAAGAGGTCAAAATTCCAATGCCCACAAATGGCCATCTATGCACTGATGAAAATGGTAAAGACTTTGATCAAAAGGTATACTGCTCCATGATTGGCTCTTTATTGTACCTATGTGCATCTAGGCCAGATATTATGCTTAGTGTTTGCATGTGTGCCCGATTTCAAGCTACACCAAAGGAATCACACCATAAGGCTGTGAAGCATATTCTTCGATACTTAGCTCACACACCAACACTTGGATTATGGTATCCCAAGGGCTCTTCATTTGATCTCATTGGATATTCAGATTCTGACTATGCTGGCAATCGCGTGGACCGCAAGTCAACATCAGGCACATGCCATTTCCTCGGATGATCTTTGGTCTGTTGGTCCTCGAAGAAACAGAACTGCGTATCTCTCTCCACTGCAGAAGCTGAGTACATTGCTGCTAGATCATGATGTGCTCAATTACTATGGATGAAGCAAACACTCAAGGACTATGACATCAACATGAAGAATGTGCCTCTCTACTGCGACAATGAATGTGCTATCAAGATTGCTCATAACCCAGTTCAGCACTCGAAGACAAAGCACATCCAGATTTGTCATCATTTTCTTTGTGATCTTGTGTTGAAGGGCGACATCTCCATCGATCACGTCAGCACTGAAGATCAACTGGCCGATATCTTCACTAAGCCCTTGGATGAGAAGAGATTTAGCAAGTTGCGGTGTGAGCTAAATGTCCTAGAATCTTTGAATGTTCTCTGAAATGGACACACCTCCTAACACTTATGCTGACTTGATGACTTAGATGCGCAACACACGAAGTAACATTTTTCTTCAATCAATGAAGACTAACCCTCTAAGTGTGAAGAAATTAATAAAGAAATTGATTCTCAGAGCCCTACGACAATTGTACGCGGTGTCTGAAATCAGCTTTCTTATACGGTGGGTTATGCCACCACCCAAAATTGAAAATCTTCAATTTGAGTTTTTCTTCGTTTTTGAAATTCCTCAGTTTTTCAAATTCTTCAACTTTGCACTGTCTTTGCTCTTCCCGGTGTTGTTCTTCATTTGAATATATATATATATATGAGTTTTATGTCCTCTACAGCATTCACTTATTGCTAATTCCTCAAGTTGATTTCTTCTGCTAAGTGAATGTGATCGGACCCTTTCCCTTCTATGCTAAACTCAACCCAATCTATTCACAAATTCCTCATATGCGTTCTATTTGAAACTCGTTCAAATTCTTCACTGTGTCCTTGACAGCTGAAGAAATTGCGAACGGTACTTTTAACTTATCTTATCTGAATTTTCGGCTTTGCCGCTCAAACTGTTCTGCTTCTCACGACAAATACTTATCTATTCACCCACAATCCTACACGTTCGCAACCTCTCAGTATGTGGGTGACACATGTCAAGTGAATGAGAAGAGGCCAGGGGCATGTTCGTCCGATTTCCTCGGTTGAACAGTTTTTCACTCCCTCTATAAATACCCCTGTCTCTTCCTCACTTCACTTTCACCTCGCTCGTGCTCTCTCTCATGCTCGAGCTTCCCAAAACCCTAGCGCCGCCGCTACTTCATCGTCGCCGATGAGGAAGAGATTCACTGCCTCGACCTCGTCGCCGTCGTACTCGCGCCGGTTGCGGATTTCTTCACTCCGCCGCCATCGTAGCCGTCTTCCTCTGTCGAGTTAGGGCGTGGAAGATCTGACCTGACGAACTTAACTTCTGTTCTTCCTAGTTCATCGTGTTCTTCACTTCGGGTAATTAAAAGTTACTTTTAACTGCTCGCTTTGATTCTCAAGTTTTCCTGAAAATCTTCAAAAGTGTTTATTCTTCAATTCTTCACACACATAAAACACCTCACATGTCATCTGCTCTTGATTCGTTTCTCTAAGCAATGATTTTCTTCAAGATTCCTCAATTGTGTGGATTTTCAATCTACACAACTCTGGAACCTAAGACAAAGAACGCTTAGTGAAATTCCTCAAGACTCATTTGGTCAAATTCCTCAAAACCTATTCGTTTTGAAAAAACTTCTGAGAACGCATATGACTTCTCCAAATTCCTCGCAACTATACTCTGTTCACAGGTAAAAATGTCCATTGCTGAATCACTAGGTTCTCATCAACTTAACTCATTTGCAGTGTTCCTCGAAGAAAAGTTGCATACCTCTTCAGAAACTTCAGTTGTTCATATTCCTCAGCTGAAGAAAATGGGTGACAAAAGGCCACAGAAGGGAGGAAAGAGGCCTAAGGTCAATACTGCGTTTGAAATCCCTGAGGACATCTATAAGGACTACTGCACACCTGATGAAGCCAAATTCGGCAAAGAGGACAAGAATCAGCGCAAGGTGCGCATACAAAGGATAGAGAGGAGATGGGCACGTGAATGGAGGGAGTACAGATATGTCACTCCCAAGTATATGAAGAAATTCGCACTCAACCCTCCATGCCCAAGACCTCCATTGGCACCAGGCCAGTTAGCAGATTCCACCAGCCTCAAGCGCGGTGAGGATTATCCTAATGAATGGGCAAAGCGCCAGGCCAAATTGGCAAATCAAGCAGTGAATAAATTCAACGCAGACTCTGCTGCTACTGCTGCCTCTCCCGAGGCCTCTGCTAGTCAGCCAAAGAAGGCAATGCACAAGAAGCCCATGCACAAGTCCAGTGCTTCACCTTCAATGCCCTCACGGCCAAGATCCTCTGCTATGCCATCAAGGCCAGATTCTTCAAGGCCCTCACGGGAAATTCCTCAGACTGCTCCTTCAAAGTCCTCAGCTCCTCCGTCAAAGTCTTCAGCTGCTCCGACAAAATCATCAGCACCTGTGCATCTTGCCACGTGCCAAAGGACTCAAGGCTTCTCTATTGCCTCAGGAGCATCTGCAAGCTCCTCAGCTGCTCGAACTTCCTCAGCTGGTCCCTCACTGCTGAAGAAAAAGGCCACTGCTGGACGAGGTCTTCGACCAAGTCCTCACAAGAAGCAAGTCGCTTTCCAAGTGCCCTCTAATGATGATGAGGTGGATGATGAAGAACTTGCCGAAATCATCAGAAACAGGCAAGCCAGGGCCGCTAGAGCCAAAGACAACAATGTGCCGCTGATGCTGGATCCAAAGTTGGTCCTCGACTACATTGACCTGTGGCACAAGGATCCTAACACACATTTGCCGGAGATGAACCTCACTCATGGTCAAAGTCATGTTCTTACTGCCTTCATTGAGGAAGAAAAATGGAAATTTGAACAAGGCAGAAGTTTGAAGAAAGCGCAGTACAAGAAACAGCGCTACCTCAAGGACAATGTCCTCACTCTCACTCCTGATCAGCTCCTTGCCTTGCAAGAGGAAATCAAACAACTGAGCGATGAATTTGATCACTACTATGCTGATTGGAAGGGCGCCAAGGTGCGTTTCGTCAATCTGACGAAGAAATTCACTTCAAGTGTTGCTTCACCTGTGCACATTGAAGTTACTCAGGCTGAGTCATCTGCTCAGCCTACTGAAGAAAATGCCAGCACCGCTGATGACAATCAGGCTGCTGAAGAAAATGAGAGTGCCTGGGCTAATGACTCCATTCCAGCCGCTGAAGATATTGCCAGGGCATCCACTTGTGGTGCGCCTGAAGAAAGTGAACAAATCAGGACAACTGCATCAGTTGTGCCTGAGGAAAATGAACCAAAGTGCTCTGCACCTCCTGTGCCTACACCAACTCCGATCCTTCCATCTGCATTAGATGCAAAGAAGACCAAGGCTGCAGAACATGCAGCTGTGAAGAAAAGGAAGGCATCAACTTCTTCAAATTCTTCAACTCCGAAGAAGATGAAGACTCTGATCAGTTCAATTGACAATCCAAATGATGCCGTTCCAGTCTCATCAATGCCATCAAAGGACCTTGTTCCATTTGGTGAAGATTATGTGATTCCTGATGAATCTGATGAAGAATCTCCTTATGCTGCTACGTCAGAGCAGTTGGACGAAAAAATTGAAGTGGATGAGATCCCTTCAACCCCAGTCATTTCCTCACCTTTGCCTCAGTTTACTGCTGAAGAGGCAGGTGATGAAGAAATTGAAGAGGAGGATGTGGACATTGGTTGTACCACTCCTGTGCTCAATGATGAATTTTGGGACAGTCAACATCCCAACTCTCCAATGTTCACTCCCCTTCAAGCTATTCCTCAGTCCCCTGCCGCCACTGAAGTGCAAATGGGATCTGAAGAACCTCATGCAACCCCAAGTATTCATGAAGAAATTCCAGCCACTAGTGCTGAAGAAATTGTCAATGAAGAATTGACACCCCAGGCTGAAGCTGCTGAAGAGCTTGAAATTCCTCAGGCTGAGGAACCTGAGATTGCGATTCCTGAAGTAGTTCTGCAATTGACTGACACTCCTCAGCCCAAGCCAAAGGATCCTTTCTCCAAGAAGCAAAAATTCAAGGCTGATGATTTCTTTGGCGAGCACGTATTCTTCACAGAATTCAACCCCTATGACACTGCTCGTCTTAGAAGGAAGCATTTCTGGACTGCCAGCCAGGCCAACTTCTATTCCTCAATGCTCTTCAACAAGGACAAAGTCTTCGATCATGAGCATATTCCTCATGTGGACATGGAATCCATGCCTTGCTTCTCTCAAGTCCTCAGCATGATTCATGATGCTCGCTTGCTCCATTTCTATTGTGACATAGTTGATTGGAATGAAGAGCTTATTCTTCAATTCTACGCAACTTTGCATATCACAGGCGATGCCGCTAACGTCAACTCGTGGGTGTTGGACTGGATGATTGAAAACACTCATTACAAGGCACCAGCCTCTGAATTACTTCGTGCCTTACCAATCAGTCCTCCACCTGACGGTGCTTGTTGTCTGTATGATGAGCCTGAACTCACTGATCACTATATGCAAGTGCTCATGAAGCCGCTGAAGCCAGGACAAGCTCCAAGGACCAAATTCCTCGTGAACGAATTGCTATGTGCCCAGAACCATCTACCGCATTCTGATGAAGACCATGAGTCCCATCAAAGGCCAAGACTCATCCGGTGAAGAAATTATCAGAATGATGAAGAATATGCTTTTCAACATCATGCATGGCATCCCCATAAATTATCACGATTTCTTCATGAGGACTCTGGCAAATGTTGCACTTTCACCATTTGAGCTGAAGCCTTACGCGCCGTGGATCATGAGATTCTTCAGAACAAGGTCTTTACTCAACTACAAGGCTGATTTTCAGAATCACCTCAGCTACTTGCCCCCTATTGAAGTCCTCAAGCGGACAATTTCCTCCTCTGATGAGAAGGGCAAGTCACCAGCTGTGATCGATGAAGGCATTCGTCCATTGGATGGTCAGTTCCGCAAAGCTGCATCTTACTCCACCAATGATGACTCTGCCACACATGATTCTGCTGCCAATGCTACCAAGACAAGTCCTCAAGCTA
The DNA here is from genome assembly GCF_018294505.1 of Triticum aestivum. Taxonomy (NCBI): domain Eukaryota; kingdom Viridiplantae; phylum Streptophyta; class Magnoliopsida; order Poales; family Poaceae; genus Triticum; species Triticum aestivum. The sequence continues at coordinate 107,482,661 of NC_057798.1, read as the reverse complement.
CTGCTCCTCGTGTGCTAACTGATCATGAACTACTGATAAGTCTTCACCAGAAGGTGGATCGCAACCACAAGTGGGTTAAGCGTCAGTTTGCTTCTATTCTTCACAACATGACTTCCACACATAATGCAGTGAAGAAAAACCACTACTACCTGTCGTGGTTCTAAGTCTGACAGTAGAATAGGGGGGTAGGAATGGAGAGGCAAGATCCTAGCTATAGAGTAGTTGTGTATGCAAGATGTTTACGAGTTCAGGCCCTTCTCGGAGGAAGTAACAGCCCTACGTCTCGGAGCCCGGAGGCGGTCGACTGGATTATATGCGTATGAATTACAGGGGTGCGAACCCTTTACACTGAGGAGGGGGTGGCTTATATAGAGTTTGCCAGACCCCTCCGGCCCTCAGTTATGTAGGGTTTAAAGTACATTAAGGCCTAGCGTTACTGGTAATGTCATACATAAAGTGCTATCATGACCATAAAGACTACTTAATGACAGACCGTTTGTGTACAGAGTGACTCTAGATCTCCTGTCGGTCGAGTGAGTGGCTTCATGGTCGAGTGTCTTCGAGTACGTCGAGTGAAATCCTTCCAGGTCGACTGAAAGGTAGTTTCTTCTAGGGATGTCCTTGGGGAGGGTACCTTGGATAGGTCCATGACCCTACCCTAGGTACATGGCTTCATCATTTGCCCCTGAATGGATCGAGGTTTGAGTGAGGAAGGAGTTGAGAATTCTTCCGACCCATCTTTTGTGCCATGAGTATGTCTTGTTGTGGATCAATGACCTTAGGTGACGGCACCAACTTGTTTTTCAGTCGCCTTGATCCATTCTTTGTATTGGTCGAGTGACTTTTCTATACTTGGAGATCTCCGAGCGACGGATCAGAGGAAATCTCTAGCCTAACAAGTTGCTCTGTTGTTCGCGGATTTAGCGGGATCTGAATTTCAGGAAGCGCGCGAGGCGGAGGAAGCCGCAATACTCGGATGGGATAAGGCAGGAACGCCTAGATTTTTGCGCCACCTTTTTCGCCACGTATCGCGCGCGCGACTGTTGTGGGATTTGACAGGATCGCTCGGGCCTACCAGTCAGTCACTCGGAAGCGACCCCATATAAGGCGCCGGATGGGGGTTTTGAACAGTGCGCCTTCATTTGCTTCTCCCTCTTCCTCAGATTCATCTGCCGTGTTCGCTTCTATCCCGGTGCTGCTGCCCTGTGCGTGCTTCGCCGGCGACGATGGTGAATGAGAATACGGCGGCTTTGAAGCGGGCGAAGAAGGCGACGACAAAGGCGAAGGGAAGAGCGACCAATTGGGGCGGATCCTCGTCGCGGGCCGGTCTGCGCAGGGCTGGATCCAGGGCGACTGGATCCGCTCGACCATCCGCCAAAAGGATCTGGACGACCTGGCCGATGAGGGACTGATCCCTCATGGATCAGCGAGGCTTCCGGGGAAGGAGTGGCATCCGCAGCCTCAGGAGGGTGAGTGTGTCCTCTTAGCCACTCACGTTGACCGCGGGTTTTCTTTGCTGCCCCACCCTTTCTTTCGGGGATTTCTGAACTTTTTTCGGGCACAACTCCACCACTTCACACCCAACTCCATCGTGTATCTCGCTACTTTCGTGTCCTCGTGTGAGAATTTCTTGGGTTGCCGGCCGCATTGGGGCCGTTTCAAACACATCTTCACCTGTCACTCTCAGGCGGTGAAGAAGGCCAATCCGAGTGACGAGAGAACCCAAGTGATTTAGATGTGTGGGGGTCTTGGGGTCCAAATGAGGGGTAAAAGTGCTTTTCCAGCCATGGTCCTTCCCGAGTCGGTTCGAGGGTGGCAGTCGACCTGTTTCTACTGCCAAGACAAGCCGACGCCAGGGTCGTCGCTGGACTCCCTCCTTTCTCCATGGATCGAGTGAGCAAGCCATCCTCTCTGAAGGTGGTCCTAGAGGATAAGGCTCAGGTTAAGGTGCTAGTCGAGCGTGTAGTCCAACTTATCCGTGATGGGGTGAGTAGCATGGACCTTCTGGAGGTTTTCCTTCGACGGCGCATCCAGCCGCTCCAATATAGAGACCATCCGATGTGGATGTACTCTGGCACTGAAGACACCACTCGGGTCCACCCGGAGGAGGTCGAGGATGCCACACTGGAGAGGTGGATGACTGCCATAACAGGGAACAAGGACAACCCCCGAGGAGCCAGGAGGATCCCTCCACTCGACCAATCGTACCAGCCAAACAAGGTCCAATTCTGTACCTCCGACTCTGACCCTGCTTCCTTCATTCCGATTCGTTAGAATTCAGTCGACTGATTCTTGTCTTGTTTGTTGTCTTCCAGGTCACTACCGAGATGTACTCGATGCCCAACGGGGCGCAAGAACAAGTCGAGGAGGAGGAGGGGAGCGGAGGTGAAAGTCAGGAGGAGTGGCAATCTGACGGCGAGGAAGATGAAGAAGATGACGGTTCTGGTGAAGAGGAGGAGGAGGAAGAGGAGGAGGAAGTCGACCCTCCCCATACTGAAAGGCGATCCAAGCTCACCCATGACCCCGCAGTCGAGCATGGCAAAGCAACTGCGCCCGTTGGGCAATCGACGACATGTCCTCGGACGACTTCTCTGGCACCGACTGAGAAAGCGTCGAAGAAACCTCGAGTGACATCATCAAAGCCGATGAAGGCCCTGCCGAAGATGAGGATGGTGATTCCCACTATTTCCGGTTAATAGCAGAACTTGTGTTTTCTTGTTTGGCATGGATAAACTCTTGGTCGATTCGTTGGCTAACCGACTGATTTCTGGAATCTGAGCGCTGCTACCTCCAAGACCTCAGCCAGGAACGAGGATCAAGAAATGGAAGATGCTGCCACCTCCAACCTTGGTATGATCTCTGTAGTTTTGTTTTTGGTCAATTAGATCTTCATCTTAACTTTGAATCTTTCTTGTAGCCCCACCTCATGTCATTGATCTCCCTGACGATGACGATGAGGAGCCACTGAGGCAGAGGAGGAACAAGAAGGCGCCTGCTGGCAAGACTGCTCAGGTTGTATCAGCACCTGAGATGCTGGTTCCGGAGGGAGGCAACGTCACTCGGGCTACAGTGTCTTTTGCTGTGCCGCTGACGAGTGCTCGCCCTTCATCGTCGAGTGCTGATCCGCCTTCCCTTTTCGCCACACACCACGTCCCAGAGGATCAAGCAGGCGCTGCTAAGGAAGCTATACGCCAAGCAGGGGTCATGATGGAGCAGGTGAAGGCGATCCGAGACGCCAGTCAAGCAGCTTATGATGCAAGCTCAGCTCTTCAGAGCAATGTCCAGGTTAGTTGATCACCGCTTGTTATGTTAGGATATGGTACCTAAAAACTCTTCTTTCTGAAGATCTTAGTATCTGTACACCCACTGGGTGCGTCGATTGAATTTTTGGATTGGTGGGGGCACACTGAGTGCACCCACTGGGTGTAGTCTCCGAGACTATGGTGGACTACTGGCAGTCGACTATAGTCTTTATACTTTGAACTTCTTCACTTTACTTTTTCCACTCGGTCTGGTCGAATGGAATCATGGAACCAGTGGGGGCACGCTGAGTGCACCCACTGGGTGTAGTCCCCGAGACCATGATCGACTGCTGGCAGTCGACTATGCTGTGAAGAACAATTTTTTTTGACGACACCATGGCTGACTGCTGGCAGTTAGCTATGGTTTAGGATCATAACTTTCTGTCTCTGTCGGTCGACTGATCGATCCGAGTCAGTAGAACCAGTGGGGGCACGCTGAGTGCACCCACTGGGTGTAGTCCCTGAGACTACTGTTGAATATTTTGATTCGGCTGTAGTCTTAGAAATGCTACGATTTTTTCTCTTAGTCACTCGGAAGTGACCTATTTTTGATGTCTGTCGGCTGACTTTTCGCAGAAATCTTGCGAGCTTGTGGCTCGTTATACTGAGTTGGAGAACAAACATATCCAGCTCGAACTTGACTTGAAGCTTGTCTAGGAGAATTTCACGAAGGCGAAGGAGGAAGCAAAAGGTATGTTTGGTGAGAATCTTGACGACTGGCCTTAATTTTTTTTTGTCCATTCTTGATTCTGACCTCGTTGTCACTTTGTAGAAAAACTGAAGGAGGCTCTGAAGAAGAAGGATCTTGACCTTGCCGAGGCACAGAAAATGGCTTCAGACAAGACCAAGCTCGCGGAAGAAAAGTTGACTTCAATCGGTAAACTTGAAGAGGAAAACGCCAATCTAAAAGCTGCTCTTGACGCGGCCAACAAGGAGGCCAGTCGATTGAAGAATGACAAGATTGCTCTGAGCGACAAGGCTAGCAAACTGGCGGGAAAGAAGAACGATCTAGAGGCTTATCTGGGGGGGCTCGCCAAGAAGTTATTCCTCATGCTTGAAGGTAAACCCTTATATCCGACTGGCTTGTAATTATTGACTTACCATAGAACTGTTGGCTTATCTTTGGGTTGTGTTTACAGAATTCTGCCAAAACTTTGAGGAAGAGACTAGTCGAGTGGAGACAGGCCTGGATCCCATCAACTCTCTGTGAAGGACGAAACTGCCATGAACGTGCTCCGACTGGAGTCTCGTGTTGCTGGTGTGGTGGACTATCTTGCTCGACTGTAGGTTGCAACATCGCGCATCGACACAACACTCTGGCCGGGGGAAACGCTTCAGAATGACCTCGAGTCTCTGATGACTCGACTGAACGAAGTTCCGGGTTGAGTGCAAGAATGGAAGAAGTCTTCTGCCAGGTGTGGTGCTGATGTTGCTCTGTCTCTCGTCCATTTTCACTGCAAGGATGCGCGAGAGGACAAGCTGGCGTCCCTCAAGGTGGCCAATACCAAGAAGCATGACTTCCGATCTTTCATGGAGACCTTCATTGCTACTGCCACTCGGATTGTGGATGGAATCGACCTGGACGAGTTTGTTGTGCCTTCCAGTCCCTTGCCTGAGGAGTGAGAAAAAACTTTTATGCCCTGCCTTAAATTTGCCTCGGAATGCCGAGTGGTTTTGTAATCGGTTAAACTTTGTCAAGCTTGATGCCTGAGCACTTCCGAATCCGTAGGGCGCTATCTGAACTTGGTTTTGCCGTTGAATATGTTTGCATCTACTTTCGAGTGAACATTGCTCTTCACTCAGAATATATTTTAGTGCTGGTGACGTACTCTTGCAGGTTGGAGTACAGATTGCAGTCGACCTGCATCCTAGCGGGTCCGGACATAGCGCACATTGTATTTGTGGCGAAGCTCAGAAGGAGAAGGTATCGGTCGACCTGCACCTCGTCGTCCTTGCGGAGCGCATATTGTATTTGTGGCGTAGCTCGGAAGGTGAGGGTGGCAGTCGACCTGCACCTCATCATCCTTGTGAATCGACATGGATTTCATACTTAGGCGAGCTCTAGACTGCGGCTAAGCCCCCGAGATGGTGATTTGTTCTCCACTCGGTAGGATTTTCACACTTAGGCGAGCACTGGGCCGCAGCTAAGCCCCCGAGTGGGAGGTTTGCTCTCCACTCGGTAGGATTTTTCACACTTAGGCGAGTACTGGGCTGCAGCTAAGCCTCCGAGTGGGAGGTTTGCTCTCCACTCGGTAGGATTTTTCACTCTTAGGCGAGCACTGGGCTGCAGCTAAGCCCCCGAGTGGGAGGTTTGCTCTCCACTCGGTAGGATTTTTCACACTTAGGCGAGCACTGGGCTGCGGCTAAGCCCCCGAGTGGGAGGTTTGCTCCCCACTCAGTAGGATTTTTCACACTTAGGCGAGTACTAGGCTGCAGCTAAGCCCCCGAGTGGGAGGTTTGCTCTCCACTCGGTAGGATTTTCAGATACTTAGGCGAGCACTGGGCTGCAGCTAAGCCTCCGAGTGGGAGGTTTGCTCTCCACGAGGTTTGCTCTCCACTCGGTAGGATTTTTGTGGCGCAGCTTCGAAGGAAAAGGTAGCAGTCGACCTGCACCTTATCATCCTTGCAAAAGCGCACGTTGTATTTGTGGTGTAGCTCGGAAGGAGAAGGCATCAGTCGACCTGCACCTCGTCATCCTTGCAGAGTGCACATTGTATTTAACACTTAGGCGAGCACTGGGCTGCAGCTAAGCCCCCGAGTGGGAGGCTGGCTCACCACTCGGTAGGATTTTAAAACTAAGGCGAGTACTTGGACTGCAGCTAAGCCTCCGAGTGGGAGGCTGGCTCACCACTCGGTAGGATTTTAAACACTTAGGCGAGTACTTGGACTGTAGCTAAGCCTCCGAGTGAGAGGCTGGCTCACCACTCGGTAGGATTTTAAACACTTAGGCGAGTACTTGGACTGCAGCTAAGCCTCCGAGTGGGAGGCTGGCTCACCACTCGGTAGGATTTTAAACACTTAGGCGACTACTTGGACTGCAGCTAAGCCTCCGAATGGGAGGCTGGCTCACCACTCGGTAGGATTTTAAACACTTAGGCGAGTACTTGGACTGCAGCTAAGCCTCCGAGTGGGAGCTGGCTCACCACTCGGTAGGATTTGAAAGTACTTAGGCGAAACGGATTCGCAGCTAAGCCTCCGAGTGAGAGGCTGGGTCACCACTCGGCAGGGTTTTTTGTTTTTTACAAACTTAGGTCAAACAAATTCGCAGCTAAGCCACCCACTGGGGGATTTCTCATGTACAAAAGTGACAACAATCACTGGGAAAATCATAACATTCTTGTCTTTGATAAATAAACTACAGAAGTACTTCTATTACATCTCATACGAGTGAATACTTAAGTATAAAAAGGGCGGAGCAGCTCCGCGTTCCAAGCTCGTGGCTCGTCGATCTGGCGATCGACATTGTAAATGCGGTACGCTCCATTGTGGAGGACTTTGGTGATGATGAAGGAACCTTCCCAAGTAGGAGCCAGCTTGTGTGGTTTCTGCTGATCCACTCGGAGAACCAAATCTCCTTCTTGGAAGGCCCGACTCTTCACATTTCTGGCATGGAATCGATGCAAGTCCTGCTGATAGATAGTCGATCAGATCATGGCCATCTCTCTTTCTTCTTCTGGACGGTCGATTGCGTCTTGCCGGGCTTGCTCTGCTTCATCTTCAGTGTAGAGTTTGACTCGGGGCGCATTGTGAAGCTGGTCACTCAGCAGGACTGCTTCAGCTCCATAGACCAAGAAGAACGGAGTTCTCCCAGTCGACCGATTAGGAGTGGTCCTTAATCCCCAAAGAACTGACGAAAGTTCGTCGACCCATGCGCCTGCTGCGTGTTTTAGATCGCACATCAGTCGGGGTTTCAGTCCTTTGAGAATTAAACCATTCGCTCGTTCTGCTTGTCCATTCGACTGGGGGTGAGCGACTGAAGCGTAGTCGACTCGTGTGCCTTGAGACGCGCAAAAGGCTCTGAATTCGTCGGAATCAAAGTTTGACCAATTATCCGTGATGATGCTGTGCGGAACTCCATATCAGAATACTAACTCTCTGATGAAGCTGATAGCAGTGCCAGCATCCAGATTCTTGATAGGCTTAGCTTCAATCCATTTGGTAAACTTGTCGATTGATACTAGTAAGTGAGTGAAGACGCTCCTGCCAGTTCTCAGTGGTCCAACCATATCTAACCCCCAAACAGCGAAGGGCCAGACGAGTGGAATGGTCTTCAAGGCTGAGGCGGGCTTATGCGATTGATTGGAATAAAACTGACATCCTTCACACTTATCGACTATCTCCTTTGCCATTTCATTTGCTCTCGGCCAGTAAATCCCGCTCGGTATGCTTTAGCCACAATGGTCCAAGAGGACGCATGATGACCACAGGTCCCCGAGTGGATATCGTCAAGGATTATCCGACCTTCATCTGGCGTTATACATTTCTGGCCGACTCCAGTCGCGCTCTCTCTATACAATTGTCCGTTTATCACGGTAAAGGCTTTGGATCGACGAACGATCTATCGAGCCTCTTCCTCATTCTCTGGGAGCTCTTTTCTTAGGATATACGCGATGTACGGCTCTGTCCAGTCGGGAGTGATGACCAGAACTTCCATGATTAGGTCGACCACAGCTGGAACCTCAACCTCAGTCGGATCTGTGACACTTTTTGGCAGTGGAGCTTCTTCGGTGAAAGGATCCTCTTGAACTGATGGAGTATGGATGTGTTCCAAAAACACATTACTGGGAATGGCTTCTCTCTTGGAACCTATCTTCGCCAAAGCATTAGCCGCTTGATTTTTCAGTCGAGGTATATGATGAAGCTCTAACCCCTCGAATTTCTTCTCCAGCTTTCTCACCGCATTGCAGTAACCAGTCATGGCTGGACTTCTGACGTCCCACTCCTTCATCACCTGATTGACCACCAAATCCAAGTCGCCGTAGACCATAAGGCGACGGACGCCGAGTGAAATGGCCATACGCAACCCATACAAAAGTGCTTCGTATTCTGCTTCATTGTTGGAGGAATCAAAGTGGATCTGGAGCACATATCTGAGCTTATCTCCTCGGGGGGAAACCAATACTACCCCAGCACCAGAACCATTCAACATCTTAGAACCATCAAAGAACATGGTCCAGTGCTCCGAGTGAACTTAAGTCGGTAGTTGCTGTTCAATCCACTCGACAATGAAATCTTCTATAGCTTGGGACTTGATGGCTTTCTTTGCCTCAAACTTGATATCAAGGGGAAGGAGTTCAATCGCCCATTTTGCCACTCGACCAGTTGCATCTATGTTGTGCAGAATCTCTGACAATGGGGCGTCACTGACGACTGTAATGGAATGGCCAGAGAAGTAATGAGCAACCTTCTTCGCGGTCATATAAATCCCATAAACAAGCTTCTGATAATGCGGGTATCTTTGATTTGATGGGGTCAAGACTTCAGAAAGATAATACACTGGGTGTTGAACTTTGAAGGCTTTTCCTTCTTCTTCCCGCTCGACCGTAAGTACTGTACTAACGACTTGTCCTGTGGCTACAATGTAAAGTAGCAAAGGCTCTTCGCTGATTAGGCAGCAAGCACCGGCTGGGTGGAGAGCAGGGCTTGTAGCTCTACAAACGCTGCATCAGCTTCGGGAGTCCACTCGAACTTGTCTGACTTCTTCATCAGTCGGTAAAGAGGCAATGCCTTTTCACCGAGGCGAGAGATGAATCGACTTAAAGCGGCCAAGCATCTAGTAAGCTTCTGGACATCGTGCACACGCACAGGGCGTTTCATTCGGAGTATAGTGCCAACTTTTTCTGGGTTGGCGTCGATTCCTTGTTCGGAAACGAGAAAACCGAGTAACTTTCCACCAGGAACTCCGAATGTGCACTTTGATGGATTAAGCTTGATATCATACCTCCTGAGGTTGGCAAATGTTTCAGCAAGGTCAGTCAATAGGTCGGAACCTTCCGTGATTTGACCACAATATCATCCATGTATGCTTCCACATTCTGACTGATTTGAGTGAGTAAACACTTCTGAATCATCCTCATGAATGTGGCTCCGGCATTCTTGAGGCTGAATGGCATGGTGACATAGCAGAAGCACCCGAATGGAGTGATGAAAGCTGTTTTAATCTCGTCGGGTCCATACAAACGGATCTTATGGTAACCAGAATAGGTGTCTAAAAAGACAGGCGCTCACATCCCACAGTTGAGTCGACTATTTGATCGATGCAGGGAAGAGGAAAATGATCTTTCGGGCAGGCCTGATTGATATGTTTGAAATCAATGCACATACGAAGTGACTTGTCCTTCTTGGGGACCATGACAACATTGGCGAGCCACTCGGAGTAGTAAATCTCTCGGATAAACTCTGCTGCTAAGAGCCGAGCCACCTCCTCGCCAATGGCCTTTCTCTTCTGGACGGCGGACCATTGAAGATGTTCCTTGACAGGTTTTACTTTTGAGTCGACTCTCAGGCGATGCTCAGCCAGCCCCCTGGGAACACCCGACATGTCAGCAGGTTTCCATGCGAAGATGTCCCAGTTCTCACGGAGGAACTGGATGAGCGTTTCTTCCTATTTGGAGTCGAGTGTTGTGGAGATATGAGTCGGAGCAGCACTGGGGTCGGTCGGGTGAATGTGAACGGGCTTCGTCTCACCGGACGACTGAAACGCTGACTCTGTAGCTGGCTTCTTGGCTCGCAACAGATCACTTGGATCTGCAGTTTTCTGGTATTCCTGCAGCTCTACCACTGCCATCTGAGCATCGGTGATTTTTGAGCCCTTCTGAAAGCACTCTTCCGCCTTCTTCCGATTGCCAGTAATAGTGATCACACCTTTGGGACCAGGCATCTTCATTTTGAGATACACATAGCATGGTCGAGCCATGAAACGCGCATAAGCTGGCCTGCCCAAAATAGCGTGATAAGCACTCTGGAAATCCACAACTTCAAACATCAACTTTTCCTTTCAAAATTCTTGTAATCACCGAAAACCACATCAAGAGCAATTTGGCTGAGTGACTCAGCCTTCTTCCCAGGAATGACTCCATGGAAACTCATGTTGCTGGTACTAAGTCTGGACATCGGAATGCCCATCCCTTTCAGTGTTTCTGCATACAATATATTTAGGCCACTGCCACCGCCCATCAGAACTTTAGTCAGTCGAGTGCCTTCGACGACTGGGTCGACCACCAAAGCTTGCCTCCCAGGGGTGGCTATATGTGTTGGATGATCAGACTGGTCGAATGTGATGGCAGTCTGAGACCATTTCAGATAACTGGGTGTCACCGAAGCAACCATATTCACCTCACGGTTGATAACTTTCAATCGACTTTTGCTATCAACATCAGCAAAAATCATCAGGGTGGAATTGACATGGGATATCCTTCATCGTTGTCCTCTTTGTCCTCAACTTTGTCCGACTCCTTTTCCTGATCCTTGGGTTGTTTCCCCTGAAATTGCTGGATCAAGAGCCAACACTGCCGAGTGGTATGTTTCAGGTAAATGAAGTTACCCTCCTCATCTTTCTTCGTGTGAATGTGGCACGGCAAATCCATCACGTCATTTCCTTCCTTGTCCTTCACCTTCTTAGGGTTCCAAGATCCTTTGGGATTTCCTTTGAACTTTCCTTGAGTCACGGCTAAGGCTTCTCCATGAGCAGCTGGCTCGGCTTTCCTCTTCTGCTTCTGACTGGAGTTCCCTCCCCCGGTTTCATGAGCGGTTGGCTTGTACTTGCCACTCCGGAGTCGGTCTTCTTATTCACCATTGGCATACTTGGTGGCAATATCCATCATCCGACTCAGGGTCATGTCTCTGGTCCGACCGAATTTCAAACTTAGCTCTCTGTTCTTAACGCCCTCCTTGAAGGCACAGACTGCCTGGTGATCAGATACATTTTCCACCGTGTGATGCAACGTGATCCACCTCTGGATGTAATCTCTCAGAGTCTCATTCGACTTTTGCACACAAACCTACAACTCTGTCAACCCTGCTGGTTGCTTGCAAGTTCCTTCAAATGTTCTGACAAACACTCGGGCAAGATCTTCCCAAGTGTAAATGCTGCTAGGTGCCAACTGATTCAGCCATGCCCTGGCCGAGCCCTCCAACATAAGAGGTAGGTGTTTCATGGCCACCTCATCATTGCCGCCGCCAATCTGAACAGCCGCTCGGTAATCCTCAAGCCAAGTATCGGGCTTGGACTCACCGGTGAACTTACTGACTCCAGTCGCCAACCTGAAGTTGGGAGGAATCACCGTGGCCCTGATGGCTCTGCTAAAACACTCTGGTCCTGAGACGTGAACTCTGCTGCTGGTGGGCACATCTCTGTCATGGCCTTCTCGGTGAGCTCTATTCCGATCGACCACACCTTGAACGATAATGGATCTCGCATCAAAGCCTGGTTCCCTGGGGTCGACTCGAACCCTTCGCCCAACACTATTGCTGGCATCTGTCATCTTGCTGTCGACGGGCATACGACCCACCCCTTGGGGGAGGAGTAGGCACTCGACACCGATCATCGTGATCGAATCGGTCATCATACTGATCACGCCGACCTCCACATCCCTCACGCCTCGGAGGCGATCTCAGGCTATGGGCCGACTGGATTGTATTCGCGGCGACGGATCTGCTGTGAATCCTGTTCCGCGACTGCGATATAGCGGAATTTTGATCTCCTGCAGCCCAGAGTAAATCTCTGATCTGCATCAAGCCTTTGCCGGCTTCCGACTGAGAGGGCTGAATCGATTATGCTTTATGGGCTGCAGTTGCTAGATTCTGAATCGGAGTTCTATATACCTGAGTTGGTGGGGGAAAGAGTTGACGTCGACTGGAGTCTGGAACCCGTTGACGTGCGCGTTCGTCGAGTGCTCGCTGGAGGTTCTCCAGTCGAGTGCGCTGAGCCAGGTTGGGCAAAGGCGCGTACTCTAAGGCGCGAGCCACGGGGGTTTCTCCAACGATAGGAGTATGCAGCGCATCCATGTTCCGGCGGCGAAGATCTTCCCTTTGCAGCGAAGTGAGTGGCTTGGGTTGATACTCTTCGCGGACCTGTGCTGGGTCGCCTCCACCGCCGCCTCCGTCAGCGCGGGGGAAGCCGGGAGGACTGCACAGTCCATTGACCATCAGGACCTCCGCCGCTGGATCACTGCAGTCGCACTCGGATGTAGTATCTATGGAGCCAGTTGACAGATCGAACAGGCCGTAGAGAGATTCGTCGGGCTCGTTCGCTGCGACTTGGGGAGTGGCCGACTGGCGGGCCACCGCGTGCCTCACCCACCGCTGAAGCCTCGACCGACCGGAGCGCTTGCGCTGGCGGGAGACAGGAAGGGAGGACGACACAGGGGTCAACCGATACGGAGCCTACGGTTGCCGCAGGAGGACGTCGCGGACACACGCGCGAAAGTGCATTGCCCCACAGACGGGGAGCGCATCGATGTTGAGTGGAGCCTCCTGAAGCCAAGCGGAGTCGTCGGCGATGAATGTGAGCGCGCCGAGACGGATCTCGTGGCCCTCAACCAAAACTCCGCCATAAACCATGATGAAGGTGATTGGAACAATCGCAACTTCTTCAATAAGTTGCTAAGACACCTTCCCCAAGGTGGGCTTCAACTGTCGTGGTTCTAAGTCTGACAGTAGAATAGGGGGGTAGGAATGGAGAGGCAAGATCCTAGCTATGGATTAGTTGTGTATGCAAGATGTTTACGAGTTCAGGCCCTTCTCGGAGGAAGTAATACCCTACGTCTCGGAGCCCGGAGGCGGTCGACTGGATTATATGCGTATGAATTACAGGGGTGCGAACCCTTTACACTGAGGAGGGGGTGGCTTATATAGAGTTTGCCAGACCCCTTCTGTCAGGACCCTGACTCAATGCCACATCGATCTAGCATGTAACACCTCATATCACTTTGCGGCCTCACGCACGGTATTCCCACGGGTGTCGCCTTACCTTTGCTCGGGACCGTTTGCGTCTTTTGGCACACGTATATGATAGTGTCGCTAGCATCCATATGATAAGGAGTCCGGGCTGACATGGCTAGTCGTAAACCCAAAGTGGCACAGACTTACAGGGACAGGCATCCATGACCTAGCATTGATCGTGTCGGTCATCAGCGAGTGAATCCGGGCTGTAGCACTGGGCTAGCAGGACTCCGGTAAACCGGGCTGTAGCGGGCTAACATGACTCCGGTATTCATCGCGTGACATTTCCCCGAAGGGACAGACACAGGAACAAAGAAGGACACATGCCGGCCAGCCTAAGTGTTCCGGAGCAGTAGCAAGCTACCATGGCTTGGTGGAACACTAGGAGACATTTCCCGGTAAGAGAGGCTACTAAGGATAAACAACTAGATAGTCAGATCCCACACATACCAAGCATTTCAATACATACACACAATATGCTCGATATGTGCAAATACAACATGGCATCACAACATGACTCTACAACTCAAGTATTTATTCATTAGGCTCCGAGGAGCGAGATATTACAAACAGGGTCTCATGACCAACATTCAGAGCATACAAGTCAAGCACAAGCGGAAGCTCAAACATGTCTGAGTCAGACATCTATAAATGAAAAAGGCTGAGAAGCCTGACTATCTACCAGATCCTGCCGAGGGCACAAGATCGTAGCTGAGGTAACAAGCTAAACATCGAAGTCCACGTGGAACTACTAGTGAGACTGAAGTCTCTCTGCAAAAACATAAAATAGGCAAACGGAGTAAAAATGTACCCAGCAAGACTTACATCAGAACTATCTACATATGCATCATTATCAACAAAGGGATGGTGGGGTTTAACTGCAGCAAGCCAGCTTTGACTTGGTGGCTATCCTGAACTATGACTGCAAGTAACTCTTTTGAGGTGGCGCACACGAGTCCACATATTCACCATATCAATACACCACTATGGATCCGCTCCCGTCTCCCTACGAGGACGCCATCCATAGCACTCACGCTTATCTTGCATATTTTAGAGTATCCACTTTCACTTGTCTATGAACTGTTATAGGCAACCCAGAAGTCCTTTACCGCGGACACGGCTATTCGAATAGATGATGTTAACCCTGCAGGGGTGTACTTCTTCACACACACTCTCGCCACTTACCACCATGTACACGTCGTGTATCTCGGCAACCTTCAAGCGGAAGCCTGGCGAGGGAGTCGGCCATGACCTGACTAACCACACAAGTCTCTTGTCCAGGTTTATCACCTATTCGGGTTCCATCCGCAAGGAGATCCGGCCGGGGTGTCGCTCACGGCCCCAAACGATGTGTGCAGGGTTCCCAAGCCCACCTCGGCGGGTGGATCTACGCTTGGTACACCGTGCCATTGTGCCTAGTCTGTCCCAAGCCCACCTGTACCGGGTGACACTTGGTAGACTACTAACACTACCTACAAACACCAAAAACTAGTTGCAACTCCTGGACAGAGATCAAGTTGATTAATAAGTCGAGAGAGCTTGGAGCGCCCGGAGCCCCATGTGTGGTAGTAACTGATCATGGATCACAAACACAGAACTCAGTTCCCGAGGACGGCTGCAATGAGACAACCCACCATGTACTCCTACATGGCCTCTCACCGCTACCTTTACCAAATCGTGTTCACACACTTAGCTCTCAATGGTAGGACATGTTCACACACCTCTGATTCATCCCCGATGAATCAGACCTGACTCAACTCTAAGCAGTAGCAGGCATGACAAACAAGCATGAATGAGTAGGCACAACAGGGCTCAAACAACTCCTACTCATGCTAGTGGGTTTCATCTATTTACTGTGGCAATGACAGGTCATGCAAAGGATAAAGGGGTTCAGCTACCGCAACAAGTAACAGATGAATCGTTGTTGTCCTAATGCAGTAAAAGAGAGCAGGAGCGAGAGAATGGGATTTTATCGGAATGAACAAGGGGGTTTTGCTTGCCTGGCACTTCTGAAGATAGCATTGAGTCTTCATCAGTGTCAACGATCACATCGTCGGTACAATGTCTATCGAGGGGGAACAACACCGACAAACACAGAAGAAACATGATCAATGCAATGCACAATATGATGCATGCTATGACATGGCAATATGAATGTGTTTTGGGCTAATGCACCTAGCTATGATTTAAATGAAGTTGGTTTGAATACATGATTCAAATTCCAACTCCATATATGGTTATTTAAATGCCCTTTATTTGTTTTGTCCAAAACAGAGGACAAACATTGTTCAAACATGCATGAAAATGGTACAGATGGATTCCTTGAATTTTTCTGATAATTTTTCATATATAATTTATTTGATTTGGAGTTACGGTTGATTTGATATGATTTTTAGAAGTTTGGGGTATTTTCTAAAATTTATAAATCATTTCCTGATTTATTTAATTCCAGAAATACTTTACTGTGTCAGCATGACGCCTATGTGATGTCAGCAAGTCAACAGGGTTGACCAGAGTCAAACCTGTGGCGCGGGACCCACGGGTCAGAGTCATTAGACTAACTAATCTTAGTTAGTCCTAATCCTAGGTTTAATTAGCAGGGCGGGCCCACACGTCAGTGACCCAGGGGGGTCAAATCCCTGGTCAACCGGGGCTAATCCACCGGCGTCTAGCAGCCGGCAATGACCAGACGCGGCGGAGGCTCGGGAATCGCCCACAGGGCATGATTCGAGCCGCGGCTAGGCGCGTCGGAGTGCCCTCGCCGGCGCGCGTCGTTAGGTGGTGCTAGCCGGGCCTGTGGTGGCCGGAGGCGACGGGTACGAGCTCGGCAGCGGCGGCCGGAGCTCAGCTAAGTGCGGGCGCGGTGCTGCAGCTCGTAGGTGAGTGAACGGAGGTGCTAGGCAGCACCTAAAGGGCAGCAGGAGCATGTCGGAGCTACTATGCGAGGCAGAGGTGCTCGGGGCACGGAGCTCGCCGGCCATGGCGGACGGTGGCTTCGGGTGCTCGTGGGGCGGCGGCTACAGGGTGCGCGAGAGAGAGAGAGAGGTGAGGGGAAACGACGGCAAGCTCACAGGGAGGCAGCAGGGTGGCTCAGTGGGCTCGGGGACGACCTCCAGCGCGCGAACGACGGCGACGGCCGGCGAGTAGATGCGGCAATGGCGAGCTCGAAGACGACGGTGTGGCGATCCTTGGCTTGCGTGGCTCGGTGAAGAGGGAGATGGAGTCGCGCCGGACCTTCCAGACACGGGGGAGGTGCGAGGAGGTGGCTGTGGCCGCGGTGGTGGCGAGCGGCGGCGACGGGCATGTTCGGTGGCGTCATGGGGAGAGAGAGCAGAGGAGGGAGAAAGGTCCAGGGAGAGAGGAGAGGGCCAGGGGGTCCAGAGCGGCGCCGAGGAGGGGCTTCGAGGCGCCTCGGTGGCCTCAGTGACGCAGGCGAGCAGGGAGGTGCGTGGCGCCGCAGGCGCGCGTCGCGGTGTCCCTCCTCTGCCTACTGGCACGAGGAGGAAGGCGACAGGGGGAGGCGCCTGGTGGGCTGGGCCGCACCGGTGGGCTGCCAGCACAGGAGCTGGGCCGGTTGCTGGCGCTAGGTGGGGCGCTAGGTGGGCTGCAGGTAGGTGGCCCAGGTAGGCTTCTGCTCTTTTTTTTTATATTTCTGTTCTATTTTATTTTTTTAAATTTGTTTTGCCACTGTTTTGAATTTAAAATAATTCAAACAATGCCAAAAACTCCTCTGAATATTTTTATTTTGCTAGATGGACTTTTCCAAAAGCTCACAAAATATTTCAGGGGTATTTGAAATTATATTCTAATTATATGAATATAATTCAAATTCAAATAGCTAATGATTTAAATTCAAAGTCCCAAGATTAAGTCCTTAAAAATGTTCAATATTTTGGTTGGGACCAGAACCCTTACCAAAAATTATCAAACATTTAAGAAGAGCATTTTGGAACAATGAATGAGATTTTAGGGTTTTGCCCTTCTTTTATTTAGGGTTTTGAGGCTTCCAAATTTCCCCAGTTCAAGTTCAAAAATTTAAACATGATGCAAACACTAGGCAGCACCAGAAGCTAGGGATGTGACAACTCGCCCCCACTAAACAAGAATCTCGTCCCGAGATTCAAGCGTAGGGTAAGATGATGGGGGGACGCAAACTAACACAAACTTCACGGTCCAGGGTGCACTTCAAATGGACGTTGATTCGATTACCATCTTTGTCCCGTCGTCTTGCTCTGAGAACTCCAGCTAATCATGACAAGAATAGGAAAGGAAAACTCTAGAAGGATCGATCTTCTCGAAGATCGAACAACTCAGGATCAACTCATGGGATGAGACATTGACACAACTCTCGAGCTAAGACACGAAGCATAGATCTGAAGAAATGGAGTGAGACAGATGACGAGGGTTCGCTAAGTAGACAACAATTCCAGACTTAAGAATGTGGTGATCGGTTGTCAACGTAGCGAGGAATTGAATTGCCATGATACCATAATGGGGCACCTTAGGGATGGTGACTTGTAGAAATATCCCCTTAAGTGGCAAAAAGAATTACCTTTGATTCAGATATTATTGAAACTCTTTATACCAGCCTAAGGCAATTCACAATCGATCATTTGGAGGGGTTCGGTAGAATGGCATACCCGGATTAGAATGGATGATGTGGATTACCTTGTTGAAAACAACACAAGGGACGATTTTAGTAACTGGGGAGAAGCTCAACAGTAGAGAGTGGGTCCACTGTTTGAAAAGTTATAGCATAACCGAGGAAGCTGAGAGCTAACCTAGTTAGTGCCGATGATAACACCTGCGTGCTCTCATGAACTTGAGCACTTCCATATTCATCAAGGTTTTAGCAATATCCGTGTCAAGGATCCTGGCAACACAACGTACTACCATGATGAACGCCGGTAGAAGATGCAGATGCAAAGGAAGATAACACCTTCTTAGATTTCACCTTGGCGGGGCCAAGGGGACAAAATCTGGATGATCGACCGAGAGACATTTAGCACTCCGCTTCTAATGTTCTCCTTGATGTACCAGCTTAACCCAATACCAGTTGGTATCTGGAACATCAAGTAAAGGTCTGGCTTTGGGGAACAAGGGATCCATAAGGAACAACTTCTAATAAGTCACTCGAAATCCTCATGGAGAAGATGGTCGATTTTCTCAATCAAGATACTACAATGATAGATCTTCCGGCTAGGTGTGTCGGCCAGAACATCAACCTTGTCGGGACCTACATCATAGATCTTGGAAAGGTTCCAACCATCATATCTGCCTGAGATTCAGATCTGGTTGGTAACATAATATTCCAGCCTCATCAAGTCTAGAAGGAAAAATGAAAGTTTGCAACACAAATCGATGAGATGACGTTGTGAGATTCTCGGGAAATGAACTATGATAGTAAGCTCCAAAACATGAGCTAGTTCTGCTACATACCTGTGAACACGCTGTCCCAGACAAGCATGACCACGTAGTAGTCTTATAATAAAACACTACCGAGTTCAGGTTGGGAACCATCATCGAGGATGTCGAAGTCTTGTGCATGACCTAGGATTAGCACATCAACTCCTTTTCCTTGAACAATTCAATCAGTGGCTTGGGGTGCTACGGAATACATATGGAGTGGAGGTAATTAATCTACCAAACCACAGTATACTTTGCACATGCATGACTGACTTGGGACGATTCCAGAGGAAACAAAACAAACCTTTCTCAAACCCACAGCGGCAACTTGCACCAAATGCACATGAATTAGAGGAAGTCACTTCTTTCATCCAGCATATACTTCATGAACGGGGCATGAAGAAAATGCCTACACAAGTTTCCAACACTAACTTAATGTTCAACAAAATCATGGAGGAGATAAGGATGTTGTCAATGGGCTCAACAACAATTCATCCGAGTTTCCTTTTAAAAGGAATTCCATAGTTAAGTGAACACGGTGATAGCATTGGTCAGACCAAAGAATATAATGGTGTATGCTCGAGGAAAAACCACGAGTAAGACAACATTACGAATATCGTTGGTTCTGATTTGATTTGACGATAGCCCATACTTAAATCAAAGGTTTGGGTAAGATAGTAGATCCAACAATTGTTCACAAGGACCAATTGATGAAGATATCATCTTTCTTCAACACACACACACACACAAAAAGATATCCCTTAACATGAACTAAGTCGGACAAGCTTTTATCTTCCAACTCTCCAAGTTGTTGTTTAGCTTATCCAACTAGCTCAGGGTATCCAACACGGATTCTTGGAGAAGGGGTGGTTTACAGGAATAAACCAACTTGATCACGAACTCAACATAGCGGTCAGGTGACAACCTGGTAATACTTCCGAGAAGATATACGGAAAATCACGAACCACCGATATGTTACTAAGCTCGAGAACAATCTTGCTTTTCAGGGCAAGATGATATGATCAAATGAGCAAGGTCTTGACAAAATCCTAACTCATCAATCAAAGAGTGCACCAGGAAATAAGGACTAGGTAGCACAATCTATCTTAGAATGGTGATTCAATAACCAACACGTTAAGAATGAGGATGTTGTCCATTAGCTACCAAGCAATGAGTTGCTCGGAGTATTGATTTCACACATCACAATTCACTTGTCGGCATTCCGGTTACAACAACACGAGGACCGAGGAATGAATGATGATGGTGAGAAGTATCACTATGTCAAGAATTCATAAGAGGGTGTGCAATTCTCACGATACTCTTGTGATGAAAGAGGGTGATACTCCGAGGTGGAACAGAACAAAAGTTGGATTGGCATTTTGATCTGTGGAATACAACTGCTTTGACCAAATCCTAGAAATGGATAAGGTACTGAAGTTTGTTTCTCCTAGTCATTCCGGAATAGAATGGCTTGACAGACCACAAGAGTGACAGGCATCGATGAACAAATGCACGCACACTCTTGACTACCAATTGATAGACGAAGGTCAGAAAACAACTAAAGAGGGACAACTTCAAAAGAACATATGATTTTCTGAGTTGTGAATGCATAGATTAGCATGTCGAACGAGTTCAACATATTTCTTCCGGACAATCCATGCGGAAAGGTAGAACTGGCAGAGTCACAATATATAATGGAGAACTCATCAAGAGCACTCTGGTTGTGATCGTTCAGTTCAACGAGGAACTTCTGCCATAAGTAGTTCATGGTATTTGGAAGAAGAAGATACCACGGACTTCAAGGACTACCGCAAAGGTTACTAATAACCTAAGGGAGCTAGCAATTACTATCAACATGAAGTAAGTAGGGTGAATCTCGGGTTCAAAACCCAGAAGTGAAATGCCTACTAACTAAGTGGCATCACGGGATGCTTACAAGAATGATGGCCAGAATCATCACACTGGGACACAAATCATGGCTAAATTACTAGATCATCCCCTAAGACACCTAGGGTCATAATACTAGCTCCAACATATATGTCAAGGCAATAAAGTACCTCAACTCACTGATTTGTGTGATTAATCTAACCAAAGGCACATCGGAAATAGGAGGAAGGGATTTGCAAATGCATCCGACTATTTAGAAACCTGGGATGACTCGGACAGCATAACGGCTGTAAATGCTCAGAAAAGATTTGAGACATTCAGAAAAATGGTGGCATAACCACTCGGAAGCACAATATCAAGGTTTCGAGATCAATAGCTAACGTACGGAAGTAGTAGAAACTGAACAGAGGCTTAAGTCCAACAATTCTATAAGTCTATGGATTAGTAACACGTGATCCTAATAGAAGAAGAGATAGCCTAGTTTCTTAACCCCGCAGGAAAGATAAGATGACTCGGATCAGAAGGCATGAGATATAAGGAGTAAAAAGAGCCTTACGTTCCCATCCCACAATCAATTCCCCTACATATAACTAAAGAATTTCTAGACTCAACTTCGACCAGTTTGACTTGGTAATCCTACAGGCAGTCAGGCTCTGATACCAAAGCTTTCAGGACCCTGACTCAATGCCACATCGATCTAGCATGTAACACCTCATATCACTTTGCGGCCTCACGCACGGTATTCCCACGGGTGTCGCATTACCTTTGCCCGGGACCGTTTGCGTCTTTTGGCACACGTATATGATAGTGTCGCTAGCATCCATATGATAAGGAGCCCGGGCTGACATGGCTAGTCGTAAAACCCAAAGTGGCACAAACTTACAAGGACAGGCATCCATGACCCAACATCGAACGTGTCGGTCATCAGCGAGTGAATCCAGGCTGTAGCACTGGGCTAGTAGGACTCCGGTGAACCGGGCTTTAGCGGGCTAACAGGACTCCGGTATTCATCGCGTGACATTTCCCCGAAGGGACAGACACAGGAACGAAGAAGGACACATGCCGGCCAGCCTAAGTGTTCCGGAGCAGTAGCAAGCTACCCTGGCTCGGTGGAACACTAGGAGACATTTCCCGGTAAGAGAGGCTACTAAGGATAAACAACTAGATAGTCAGATCCCACACATACCAAGCATTTCAATCATACACACAATATGCTCGATATGTGCAAATACAACAAGGCATCACAACATGACTCTACGACACAAGTATGTATTCATTAGGCTCCGAGGAGCGAGATATTACAAACAGGTGTCTCATGACCCAACATTCAGAGCATACAAATCAAAGCACAAGCGGAAGCTTAACATGTCTGAGTACAGACAACTATAAATGAAAAAGGCTGAGAAGCCTGACTATCTACCAGATCTTGCTGAGGGCACAAGATCGTAGGTGAGGTAACAAGCTAAACGTCGAAGTCCACGCGGAACTACTAGCGAGACTGAAGTCTCTCTGCAAAAACATAAAATAGGCAAACGTGAGTACAAATGTACCCAGCAAGACTTACATCAGAACTATATACATATGCATCATTATCAACAAAGGGGATGGTGGAGTTTAACTGCAGCAAGCCAGCTTTGACTCGGTGGCTAACCTGAACTACGACCACAATGTAACTCTTTGAGGTGGCGCACACGAGTCCACATATTCACCATATCAATACACCACTATGGATCCGCTCCCGTCTCCCTACGAGAACGCCATCCATAGCACTCACGCTTATCTTGCGTATTTTAGAGTATCCACTTTCACTTGTCTATGAACTGTACAGGCAACCCAGAAGTCCTTTTCCGCGGACACGGCTATTCGAATAGATGATGTTAACCCTGCAGGGGTGTACTTCTTCACACACGCTCTCGCCACTTACCACCATGTACACGTCGTGTATCTCAGCAACCTTCAAGCGGAAGCCTGGCGAGGGAGTCGGCCATGACCTGACTAACCACAAAAGTCTCTTGTCCAGGTTTATCGCCTATTCGGGTTCCATCCGCAAGGAGATCCAGCCGGGGTGTCGCTCATGGCCCCATACGATGTGTGCAGGGTTCCCAAGCCCACCTCGACGGGTGGATCTACGCTTGGTACACCGTGCCACTGTGCCTAGTCTATCCCAAGCCCACCTGTACCGGGTGACACTTGGTAGACTACTAACACTACCTACAAACACCAGAAACTAGTGGCAACTCCTGGACAGAGATCAAGTTGATTAATAAGTCGAGAGAGCTTGGAGCGCCCGGAGCCCAATGTGTGGTAGTAACTGATCATGGATCACAAACACAGAACTCAGTTCCCGAGGACGGCTGCAATGAGACAACCCACCATGTACTCCTACATGGCCTCTCACCGCTACCTTTACCAAATCGTGTTCACACACTTAGCTCTCAATGGTAGGACATGTTCACACACCTCTGATTCATCCCCGATGAATCAGACCTGACTCAACTCTAAGCAGTAGCAGGCATGACAAACAAGCATGAATGAGTAGGCACAACAGGGCTCAAACAACTCCTACTCATGCTAGTGGGTTTCATCTATTTACTGTGGCAATGACAGGTCATGCAAAGGATAAAGGGGTTCAGCTACCGCAACAAGTAACAGATGAATCGTTGTTGTCCTAATGCAGTAAAAGAGAGCAGGAGCGAGAGAGTGGGATTTTATCGGAATGAACAAGGGGGTTTTGCTTGCCTGGCACTTGTGAAGATAGCATTGAGTCTTCATCAGTGTCAACGATCACATCGTCGGTACAACGTCTATCGAGGGGGAACAACACCGGCAAACACAGAAGAAACATGATCAATGCAATGCACAATATGATGCATGCTATGACATGGCAATATGAATGTGTTTTGGGCTAATGCACCTAGCTATGATTTAAATGAAGTTGGTTTGAATACATGATTCAAATTCCAACTCCATATATGGTTATTTAAATGCCCTTTATTTGTTTTGTCCAAAACAGAGGACAAACATTGTTCAAACATGCATGAAAATGGTACAGATGGATTCCTTCAATTTTTCTGATAATTTTTCATATATAATTTATTTGATTTGGAGTTACGGTTGATTTGATATGATTTTTAGAAGTTTGGGGTATTTTCTGAAATTTATAAATCATTTCCTGATTTATTTAATTCCAGAAATACTTTACTGCGTCAGCATGACGCCTGTCTGACGTCAGCAAGTCAACAGGGTTGACAGAGTCAAACCTATGGCGCGGGACCCACGGGTCAGAGTCATTAGACTAACTAATCTTAGTTAGTCCTAATCCGAGGTTTAATTAGCAGGGCGGGCCCACACGTCAGTGACCCAGGGGGGTCAAATCCCTGGTCAACCGGGGCTAATCCACCGGCGTGTAGCCGCCGGCAACGACCAGACGCGGCGGAGGCTCGGGAATCGCCCACAGGGCACGATTCGAGCTGCGACTAGGCGCGTCATTAGGTGGTGCTAGCCGGGCCTGTGGTGGCCGGAGGCGATGGCTACGAGCTCGGCAGCGGCGGCCGGAGCTCGGCTAAGTGCGGGCGCGGTGCTGCAGCTCGTAGGTGAGTGAACGGAGGTGCTAGGCAGCACCTAAAGGGCAACAGGAGCATGTCGGAGCTACTATGCGAGGCAGAGGTGCTCGGGGCATGGAGCTCGCCGGCCATGGTGGACGGCGGCTTCGGGTGCTCGTGGGGCGGCGGCTACAGGGCACGCGTGCGAGAGAGAGAGGTGAGGGGAAACGACGGCAAGCTCACAGGGAGGTAGCAGGGTGGCTCAGTGGGCTCGGGGACGACCTCCAGCGCGCGAACGACGGCGACGGCCGGCGAGTAGATGCGGCAATGGCGAGCTCGAAGACGACGGTGTGGCGATCCTTGGCTTGCGTGGCTCGGCGAAGAGGGAGATGGAGTCACGCCGGACCTTCCAGACACGGGGGAGGTGCGAGGAGGTGGTTGTGGCCGCGGTGGTGGCGAGCGGCGGTGACGGGCGTGTTCGGTGGCGTCGTGGGGAGAGAGAGCAGAGGAGGGAGAAAGGTCCAGGGAGAGAGGAGAGGGCCAGGGGGTCCAGAGCGGCACCGAGGAGGGGCTTCAAGGCGCCTCGGTGGCCTCAGTGACGCAGGCGAGTAGGGAGGTGCGTGGCGCCGCAGGCGCGCGTCGAGGTGTCCCTCCTCTGCCTACTGGCACGAGGAGGAAGGCGACAGGGGGAGGCGCCTGGTGGGCTGGGCCGCACCGGTGGGCTGCCAGCACAAGAGCTGGGCCGGTTGCTGGCGCCAGGTGGGGCGCTAGGTGGGCTGCAGGTAGGTGGCCCAGGTAGGCTTTTGCTCTTTTTTTATATTTCTGTTCTGTTTTATTTTTTTTAAATTTGTTTTGCCACTGTTTTGAATTTAAAATAATTCAAACAATGCCAAAAACTCCTCTGAATATTTTTATTTTGCTAGATGGACTTTTCCAAAAGCTCACAAAATATTTCAGGGGTATTTGAAATTATATTCTAATTATATGAATAGAATTCAAATTCAAATAGCTAATGATTTAAATGCAAAGTCCCAAGATTAAGTCCTTAAAAATGTTCAATATTTTGGTTGGGACCATAACCCTTACCAAAAATTATCAAACATTTAAGAAGAGCATTTTGGAACAATGAATGAGATTTTAGGGTTTTTGCCCTTCTTTTATTTAGGGTTTTGAGGCTTCCAAATTTCCCCAGTTCAAGTTCAAAAATTTAAACATGATGCAAACACTAGGCAGCACCAGAAGCTAGGGATGTGACACCTTCGGCCCTCAGTTATGTAGGGTTTAAAGTACATTAAGGTTCGGCGTTACTGGTAGCGTCATACATAAAGTGCTATCATTACCATAAAGACTACTTAATGATAGACTGTTTGTGTGCAGAGTGACTCTAGATCTCCTGTCGGTCGAGTGAGTGGCTTCATGGTTGAGTGTCTTCGAGTACGTTGAGTGAAATCCTTCCAGGTCGACTGAAAGGTAGTTTCTTCTAGGGATGTCCTTGGGGAGGGTACCTTGAATAGGTCCATGACCCTACCCTAGGTACATGGCTTCATCACTACCTCCATGAAGTGTTTGATCGCACCTGGGCTATTCTATCACATCTATATGGTGAAGAAGATCTGAAGCAAATGGGTTTCAAGGAAGACTTTGACTGGTCTGCTCCTCCTCCGAAGAGATACAAGAAGGTCAAGGTTCCTCCCTTGGTGGCCAGCTCATATTCTTCATCACGCGACACGGACGAGCATGAAGACTTGGACGACACTGCAGCAGGCCCTACAATGACTCAAGACCCTGACAACGCTAGCGCTCCTCCATCAACATGATATTCTTCAGGGGCGTTAGTCCTTAGTTTCAACCCTTTTGGTCATTTGATGACAAAGAGGGAGAACTTTGAGTTAATCTTCAAGCGGGTCTATCTTATATGGGCGTTTTCTTTGCTACGTTACAACTCTCGTTCTTCTGATGACTTTGCTGG
Source organism: Triticum aestivum (assembly GCF_018294505.1). Lineage (NCBI taxonomy): Eukaryota > Viridiplantae > Streptophyta > Magnoliopsida > Poales > Poaceae > Triticum > Triticum aestivum. Next base: position 107,456,613 of record NC_057798.1, on the reverse strand, counting down.
ATCAAGTTGTAATCTTAAACTCTATGGTGACCTGATACTTTTGCTGTGTTCTTCTGCATGCTTATTCCTCATTAATGTTAATGCACGCATGCTGAATTACATCAGTCACCATATTTCATCATGCATTTCAAATTCTTCATATTATATATCAAATGCGTGTATGAATTACAAGATATAGGGGGAGATCTCCATGATTATACTCTTCAAGTGTGCATTGCTTCAAAAGCAAAATTCCTCACTATGGACACCTTCAGGGGGAGTTCTTCTATATCTTGCAATTAAATTCCTCAACATCAGTATCTACACTTCATATATTTATCCCCGTTGAAAACTTAACCTATATTGTCATCAATCACCAAACAGGTGGAGATTGTAAGTGCATCTAGTGCCCCTTAGTGATTTTGGTGTATTGAAGACTTATAGGTTAAGGGACTGATGCGTTTGTGAGTGTACATAGGTATATAAGTCTATGAGGAGTTTGATATTTACAGAGAAAGTCGACCCCTAAAAATGAAGTTCTTCGACTGAAGACTTTGGATTTCTGAAGACTTTGAAAGTGAAGAAATTGGTGTGACCATGAATACTTGGTATTCATTCGAGGAACATGAAGCGTGAAGACTTTTGTTTTTATAGTTTCATTTTCTCTTTCTTGAGCCATAGGAAACATCGTACTGTTAAAGGGGGTTGAGGAAATACTAAGGACAAATTTCCATGTGATGCTCAACTCAAAATCCTACACCTACCAATCCCTTCGAGTGAAGCCATTGGAAATCTCATGCAGTTCAGTCATATTCTTCAGTGACAGAGACGAAGTTCTTCTGGTCTGTGAGAAATTTGTTCTGACTGAGGAGTTAGGAATTCACCGGTGTGAATTGCCTACACAGTGAGGATCATGATAGCCCTGAGGATTTTGATAGTCAAAATTCCGACCGTTGTTGTGCTATGGCCAGCGGTTCCAAAATATCTACCCACCTAACGGTCATATTAGACAAGGGCATTTATGTCTTATCCTATCGGGCTGCTCCCTAGGCTAATAGCCGCCCCCTTCAACCACTAGCTGGTTGGCTGCTCCGAGAGAAACTGACACTTGTCAATTGTGAGCATCCCATCCTCCGAGGACTTTGAGCAAAAATCATCAAGTGAGGAAAACCCAAAAACCCAACACCTACAAACCCAAAGTGATTGAGCATCACTGAAGAGATTGGTCCTGCGTGGATCCGACGCTTGTTTCCTTTGAAGACTGGGCTTCTTCCACACGGTTAGACGTCAAGGTCTAGAACATCCAAGAGGAATTGTTGATCGCCGAGTGACCGAGTTTGTGAAGGTTCGGAAGTCACCTGAAGACTTACCACGAGTGATTGGGCAAGGTCTGTGTGACCTTAGCTCAAGGAGAATACGGTGAGGACTGTGTGTCCTGGACTGGGTGTCCTCGAGTTTAAATATTCAGCCGCTCCAACCAGATGTACAACTAAGACAACAGTTGGAACGGGTCTACCAAATCATTGTCTTCACCGAGCTTCCTGGTTCTATTTCCTCAACTCTTTCATTTCCTCATGTATGTTGTTGTGTGCCTGTTCATATCTGTCAGAAGACATTGACTTAAGACTTTCTCGATTTCCTCAGTTCTATTTCTTCAGTCCGTCCGTCTTCTTCCTTGTGTTATCCTGTGTTTACGCTTTCTGTACTCTGTGCTTGTCTTCATTTCATCATGATGACTATGTGTGTGTTCTGTTATGTTTATTTCTGAGTACTTACTCCGCTGCAAGTAGTTCTTAATTTAGGAATTTCCTCACCAGCAAATTCCTTAGTGAAGAATTCATAAAAATCGCCTATTCACCCCCCTCTAGTCAATATAACGCACTTTCAGAGGTCAAGATATTCCATTCCTACCATATGAATCTTGATCTCTAGCCTTCCCCAAGTTGCTTTCCACTCAAATCTTCTTTCCACCAAATCCAAATCCTGTGAGAGAGAGTTGAGTGTTGGGGAGACTATCATTTGAAGCACAAGAGCAAGGAGTTCATCATAAACACACCATTTGTTACTTCTTGGAGGGTGGTGTCTCCTAGATTGGCTAGGTGTCACTTGGGAGCCTCCGACAAGATTGTGGAGTTGAACCAAGGAGTTTGTAAGGGCAAGGAGATCGCCTACTTCGTGAAGATCTACCCTAGTGAGGCAAGTCCTTCGTGGGCGACGGACATGGTGGGATAGACAAGGTTGCTTCTTCATGGACCATTCACGGGTGGAGCCCTCTGTGGACTCGCGTAGTCGTTACCCTTTGTGGGTTGAAGTCTCCATCAACATGGATGTACGATAGCACCACCTACCGGAACCACGACAAAAACATCCGTGTCTCCAATTGTGTTTGCCTTCTCAAACTCCTCCCCTTTACCTTCATATGCAATTGTTTTACATTCCACTGCTATACTCTTAGAATTTCATGTGTAGGTTGATTTCTTGACTTGTGTTAAGTTGCTAAAATCTGCCAAGAACTAAAATTGGGAAAAGGCTAGATTTTTATTTGGTCAAGTAGTCTAATCACCCCCCTCTAGACATGCTTTCGATCCTACAAGTGGTATCAGAGCTTTGGTCTCCATTTGCTTTGATTTCCATAGCTTATGGTAGTCATAGCCTTGGTTTCACAACCTAGGAGAGTATGGCGTCTAGCGAGGGAAATTACCACCATAGAGGTCCTTACTTTGATGGCACTAATTTTGCTAGTTGGAAGCATAAGATGAAAATGCATATTCTTGGACATAACCCCATCATTTGGACTATTGTGTGTATTAGCTTGCAAGGTGAATTCTTTGATGGGAGAGAACCAAACCGTGAAGCTACCGCAGAAGAGTTGAAGATGCTGCAATACAATGCTCAAGCTTGTGATATCCTCTTCAACGGATTGTGCCTCGAAGAATTCAACAAAATCAGCCGTCTTGAGAATGCAAAGGAAATTTGGGATACTTTGATTGACATGCACGAAGGTACCGACTCCGTCAAGGAATCCAAATTGGATGTGCTTCAAAGTCAACTTGACAAGTTCAAAATGAAGGATGGTGAAGGTGTCGCTAAAATGTACTCTAGGCTTGCTCTTATCAAAAATGAGATTTCCGGCTTAGGAAGTGAAGAGATGACCGACAAATTCATCATCAAGAAGATCCTAAGAGCTTTGGATGGAAAATATGATACCGTGTGCACATTGCTCCAAATGATGCCCAATTACAAAGATCTCAAGCCAACGGAAGTCATTGGAAGAATTGTTGTTCATGAGATGTCACTCAAGGATAAGGAGGAGCTCCACAACAAGTCAAGTGGTGCTTACAAAGCCTCATGTGAAGCTCCCACATCATCAAGTGAGAAACAAACCTTCAATGAAGAATTGAGCCTAATGGTGAAGAACTTCAACAAGTTCTACAAGAGTAGAAGCAAGGAAAGAAGTTCCAAGTCAAAGTCCTACAATGACAAAAGATCTTCTAGTCAAGAGCGTAATTGCTACAATTGTGGAAGACCCGGACACTCTTCCAATGAGTGTACGGCACCCTACAAAAGAAGAGAAGATTCTCCAAAACGAAGAAGTAGAAGTGAAGAATCACCATCAAGAGAAAGGAGTAGAGTTGATCGTTATGAATGAAGAACATCCCAGAGAAGCAAGGATTCAGAAAGGAAGGACAAGTCATCAAGGAGCTACACAAAAAGAAGACATCAAGCTCATGTTGGTGAATGGGTATCCGGCTCCGACTCTGACAATCACTCCAAGAGAAGCTATCACTCCAACTCCGAATATACTCAAGATGAAGGTGTTGCCGGTCTAGCACTTGTGTCAACCAACTCCTACAACATATTTGATTCACCAAATGAAGGACTTGGAAGATGCTTCATGGCTAAAGCCCAAAGGTATCACACCCCGAGTATGTTGATTTCAATAGTGATGAAGATGACTTGTTAGGTGATGATGATTTACTTGTTGACAACTCTAGTGATGAATACTATGATGAAACGTCAATTAATCATGCTAATCAAGATAAAATGAATGACAATGATAAGGAGAAGATTGAGCTCCTAACTAAAGAACTAAACACTCTTAAGTTAGCTCATGAAACTATCTTAGGAGATCATCGAGAACTTTGAAGGACTCATGAGAAGTTACGCTTTGAAAAGCTCAACCTTGAGCAAGAACATGAGTTATTAAAAGCAATCAATGATGATCTTCGCAAGAAAAGTTCTTCTTACATTGCCAAGCGTTTACTCTTATCTACTTACATGCCTCAAGTCAAGTCTAGTAACAAGAACAAGAAAGATTCTTCCTCTAGTAGTAACAATAATCATGCTAAATCCAATGTTGTTGCTTCTAGTAGTTCTCTTGATTCCACTAATGATTCTCTTAGCCAAGTTACACTTGAGCAAGAAAATATCTTATTGAAGGGAATTATAGAGAAAGGTATTTACAAGAGCCTTGCCGGGAGTAAGCAATTCGAGGAAATCGTATGCAAGCAAGGAAGGCACCGGAAGAACCAAGGTGTTGGTTTTGAACAAAAGTTCAATGCCAATGGAGTTGAGTGGGAAGAAGATCAATACCCTAAGACAAAGTTTGTTCCCCAACAAGAGAAGTATGATCCTACTTCTTTTAAGGGGACACAAGCTCAAGATGATCTTCCACCACAAGACCACAAGCAAAAAGGAAAGGACAAGCTTCAAGAGGAGATTGATGCATTTGAAGAAGCTCCTAAGGCCTCGGTCAAGTGGGTTCCCAAGACTACATCAAGTTCTACTTCATCGAGTACAACTACAACTCAAAGGATTCCCATTAAGATGATGTGGATCCCGAAGAAGAAGAACTAGAGAGTTCTTGAGGGTGACTCCGCCAACATATTTCACTCTTATCATTTTGGCAAGGACAAATGCAATCAACTTCCACATCTTGCACTAGTTCAAGGAGTCACAAACCCTCTTGTTGGTAAGACAAGGGACAAGGTAACCTAATGCTTTCATAGACATCATATTGTGTATGTGCATCACTCTATGTCTATGGATATCCTTGTTTGTTCCTTGTGGGACTAACCCGTGTAGGTATTGAAAGTGCAACTCACTCCAATGGATTGCTCCAAATGATCTACATCAACATTGAGCATCCACATCTTCAACACCTACATGAAGTCATCATCGACAAAACCCAAGGTTAGTTCATCCCTCTTAGGGGGGATCTCACATGTAGGGGGAGCTTTACTCAAAGAATTGAGCCAAAGCAACTCTAATGGTGTGAACACAACAATGCTTTATATAAAAGTGGTAACCCCACTTGTGCTTAAACGATGAGTATGACCTATGATCAAATGTTCTCATTTGACTCCTAATTCAATATACCCATAATATAGATGACCTATTCATCGCCAATTGCTTGATAGATGCTAGAAGTGTTTGTGCATGCTTTGTCACATATTTCATTTGCCATTTTATTGTGTGAGCATGTTGGTTGCATAATTTACTCATTCGAGGACATCCACTTGTAGCTTTGATTGTTTGGTTTCTTTTCTTTTGCCAAGTGGATGGATAAGAATGCCTAAGAACCTTCTCTAGCTATCTATGCTTTTCTTGTCAAAAACTCTATTCATTCTATATCACAAAGTTTGATCAAGTCAAATTCGAACCACTCTGTGTGAGGAGCACTCGGAGCCCCCGATTCGTCATAGACTTAAACTTCCAAGACCTCTTTGTGTGTTTCGGTCTGACCAATTCAACCTTTTCGGTCATACCGAGATCACTAAGTTGATCTAGGTTTTCAATCTCGGTGCAACCGATTTGAACTTTTTGGTCACACCGAGTTGCAGGAACTGCTTGTAGTAATGCATCTCGGTGCCACCGAGTTGTTCCACTCGGTCACACCGACAAGGTCAGGCTATATATTCCCCCGGGCCAAAATTTGGATTTTTTTTTCGAAACCGTTCACCCGCGCACAGCCTGCTCTGCCTCTTCGGGTCTCCGGATCGTCCTCCTCGTCGCCAGCGACCTCCCGCCGCTGGTCTCCACCGCTGTCAACAGGATTCTGCTCTGCCGTTGTCGCCGTAGCAAATCCATCGCCGCATTAGGGTATGGATTTGAACTTTGTGCTATTCTTAACTCCGACTCCTAGCACATTGCATTGCCATGAATCTTGCCACGTTTGAAATCTTCCTATCCAGCAAAACTACTTCGTAGATTAGTATTGGATTGAAAATTTAGGGTTAGGTTTCCGCTGAATTCATCTCGGACCGACCGAGTTGTTGAAATCGGTCTCACCGATTTGGCTTAGGCCATTGCACAAGCGATTTTCGGTCCGACCAAGAATTGCAAATTGATGTGACCGAGTTCGATTCTTTGTGAAACCCTAGCAGTCTCGGTGCCACTGAACTGTGACTCGGTCTGACCGAGTTCACTAGTTTAGGTTCCAAAAGCTGCTTCGGTATCACCGAGTTTACAAATCGGTAGCTCCGAAATGCTTCCTGCGGAACACTAAAACTAAGTTTTTGACTCAATTTTTTGCAAAAACCTTTGTGCTTTGTGATGCTCATCTACTCTACCTCATCTACATCTATTCACAGGGTCTGATGTCATAGTTTGCATCATGTCAGATCAGAATGACAGTCAGAACAAGTCTGAGGAGCAAGTACATATGAGTGAGGGCACTAGTCCCTCTAGAAGTTATGATGAGGGTAGCAGAAGCACACCCAACAATTTGCCAAAGGCATCCACTAGGGAAAGGAAGAAGAAAACCTCAGATTCTGAAGATGAGGACTATGTGGCTGTTGAGGATAAGGCCACTTCTAAGAAGAAGGTGCTGAAAAAGGAATATGGCACAACTGCTACCACAAAGCCTGGAATGAAGACCAAGGCTCCTACAAGAAGAGTTCCAATGTCTAAGGCTAGAGGCTCTACTCAAGTTAATTTGGGATCTGAACCCAAAGAACCAGTTGTGGCTGAGAAGAAAAGGAAAGAAAGGGTCAAGAAGACCATGGCCAGAGTAGTTGGGAAGCCCTCAATGATGGAAGAAGAGGAAGAGGTTGCTGCACCAGCACCTAAAGCTCAGAAGCTGATGGGAGATGCTATAAGATCAGGGGCTGCTCCATCTAAGCCCAAAGATGCTCCCAAGGCTGCTACTCCTAAGCCCAAGTCTGCACCTAAGAGGAACACCAGGAGTATTCCAGCTGAAGAGAAGAACAAGGCCCCAGTGCCTGAAAATGATGAAGAAGATCAAGATTTACTTGTCTTAAGAAAGTTGAAGCCCAAGATCCCTGATCATAATGATGTTCATCCAGTTGCAGAGGATATGAAGCTTAGGAAGGATGCTGGACTGAGACTCTGGAGATAGACTGATCCCTATGCTGTCAGAAGAAGAACTATAGTGGACTACAGGTTCCACACTAAGGAACAACAAGATTTCTATGAGATAGTGTTGCTTGACAAGAAGCCCATAGTATGTGACATGAGATGGGTTGACTGGGAGTACATTAGGAAGAATGAAGAGCACTATCCAGGAGTGTATGACAGCTTCAATGCTTGTGGAGTAGATGACGTTGTTGGCCAGAAGCTCACCAAGTGGAATGATGAGCTCATCATGCAGTTTTACTCCACAACTCACTTCTACCCAGATAGGAAGATAGTTTTGATGTCTGAGGGTACTAGGTACCAATCCACAGTTGAGGAATGGTCTGAGTTGATAAATGCTCCAAAAGAGAATGAGGATGACTTGGATGTCTATGCCAAGAAGAAGAAAGACCAAAACTCTATGGCTCACATGTACAGAGAGATCCCAGATGATGCACTAGAGACACATAAGTTTGTATCTGTACATTACCTGTTGTCAGGATTACCTACTATCAACTGGATCTTAAGGCACACTTTGCTGCCCAAGTCAGGTGATCACAAGATGATCAGAGGCTATGCAATCAACTTGCTGCATATGTTTGATGTGCCTCAAAAATTCAAAGTCATGAGCCTGATTGTGGAAACAATCAAAAGGATTGCTGCTGATCAGAAGAGGAGTTGTGGGTATGCCCCACACATTCAGGAGCTCATAAACTCCAAGATGGGCACATGCACATATCTTTTGGACAAGGAGAACCTGCCCATCTACCCTGATTTCGAGGGCAGCACCATTGTGATGGATGAAAATGAATCATCATTTGTGCAAGCACAAGAGAAGAAAGAGAAAGCAAGGGCTGAGAAAGCTGCTAAGATGCCAACTACTGAAGAGGCATCTCAAATTTTCTTGAAGAGCAAGCAAGATCAGCTTGGCTACTTGATTGCCTCCACCTTGAGGATTGAGAAGGGCTTGACCATATTGACTCAAAACTAGGAGAATTGTGAGAGAATCATAGAGATGAAGTTTTATGCGCTTGATGTCAAAGTTACTGAGATCCAAACTGCAGTTGAGCAACTTCAGGAGGATGTGGAGGAGAAGAAGGGCAAGTCTACCACAGATGCTTTTGCTAGAGTGCCCAGAGGACAGAGATCTGCTACAGTGCCTGTTCCAGACACCAGAGCTACATCATCTGCACCAGCTCCAGCACCCACTCCACCAGCTCGAGCTACATCAACAGAAGCCTTCGTCCTTGGAGCCATCTCTACACCATCACATGAAGACCAAGCCTGAGAGTTGTTTAGCAATATGCATTTTTTGTGAACTTTTTGGTAACTTGTTGCCAAAGGGGGAGAAAAATGTATAGATCATAGTCTTAGAGAGAGAGAGTGTTGCTTTTGTTCTCTCTTGTCTTTTTGGTGGTTGAACTTCGTTATTTGTTTGCTTGATACATTATGCCTTTTGTGAGATTCTTGGATGATCATGTGTTTGATCATATGTTATGCTACATTATTGCTTGTTGGATGATATTATCTCCTATATCCTCATATGATCATTCACTTTGCTTGGTGATGAGTGCATGTGTTTAATTATTATCATTTTGAGCGCTCCACCAAGATGTATGTGACATGGAAGAGTGACTCATGATCCTAACTCATTGTGCATTTGCAGTCCAAAGCAAATTTTAAATAATGCATAAATTTAGGGGGAGCTCTTACTTTTCACATACTTCTGAAAGCGACAACGTCTTTCAATCTTATTATCATTTGTCGAAGCTTTGATCTATATGTTGTCATCAATTGCCAAAAAGGGGGAGATTGAAAGTGCAACTATCCCTAGGTGGTTTTGGTAATTCCTAACAACATATAGCTCATTGAGCTAATGCTATTTCAAGATAAATATTTCAGGAAAGCTCAATGATTGGCATGGCATGGATGATAAAAGTGGATCCCTCAAAATGCTAAGGACAAAAGGATTGGCTCAAGCTCAAAGCACAAGACTCTACATTTTCTATTTTAGTGATCCAAGATCACATTGAGTCTATAGGAAAAGCCAATACTATCAAGGAGGGATGAGGTGTTGCTTAATGGCTTTCTTGCTCAAAATGCTTAGTGATATGCTCCAAAGCCCTCAACTACTTTCTCACATCCACATATGACCGAAACCAAAAGTCCAACTCGGCCCCACCGATTCTTTCTATCCGGCGCCACCGAGTTCAGATGTCTTAGCCACTGCCACAAACCCTAATCAAATTGGTCTCACCGATAGGGATCTCGGTCTCACCGAGATGGGATTGTAATCTCTCTGTCTCCCTTTGTAACGTTTAGGTCAAACCGAGATGAGCGATCGGTCCCACCAAGATTGCAATGCAAACTCTCTATTTCCCTTTCATAATGTTTCGTTCCAACCGAGACGAGCGAATCGGTCCCACCGAGTTTGCCTGACCAACTCTCTGGTTAGCTTATTACCAAAATCGGTCCCACCGAGTTTGTGTAATTGGTCTCACCGAGATTACGTTATGCCCTAACCCTAACCATATCGGTCCCACCGAGTTGCATGTTGGTCCCACCAAAAATCCTAACGGTCACATTATTTGCTAAATCGATCCGACCGAGTTTCACGATTCGGTCCCACCGAGATTGGTAAGTTGTGTGTAACGGTTAGATTTTGTGCGGAGGTGCTACGTCTTGAGCTTGCGTTGGTTTTCCTCGAAGAGGAGAGGGTGATGCAGCAAGTGTAGCGTAAGTATTTCCCTTAGTTTTTTAGAACCAAGGTATCAATCCAGTAGGAGGCTCCTCAAAAGTCCCACTCACCTACACAAACAAACTGAGAACTCGCAACCAACGCAATAAAGGGGTTGTCAATCCCTTCACAGCCACTTGCGAAAGTGAGATCTGATAGAGATAATAATAAGATAAATATGTTTTTGGTATTTTATAATATAGATGCAAAAAGTAAAGATGCAAATAAAAGTAGATTGGAAGAAAATATGATAAGAGATAGACCCGGGGGCCATAGGTTTCACTAGAGGCTTCTCTCGAGATAGCATAAGTATTACGGTGGGTGAATAAATTACTATCGAGCAATTGATAGAAAAGCGAATAATTATGAGATTATCTAGGCATGATCATGTATATAGGCATCACGTCCAAAACAAGTAGACCGACTCCTGCGTGCATCTACTATTATTACTCCACACATCGACTGACTCCTGCCTGCATCTAGAATATTAAGTTCACAAAGAACAGAGTAACACATTAAGCAAGATGACATGATGTAGAGGGATAAACTCATGCAATATGATATAAACCCCATCTTTTTATCCTCGATGCCAACAATACAATACGTGTCTTGCAACCCTTTCTGTCACTGGGTAAGAACACCGCAAGATTGAACCCAAAGCTAAGCACTTCTCCCATGGCAAGAAAGATCAATCTAGTAGGCCAAACCAAACTGATAATTTGAAGATACTTGCAAAGATAACTCAATCATACATAAAAGAATTCAGAGAAGATTCAAATATTATTCATAGATAAACTTGATCATAAACCCACAATTCATCGGATCTCGACAAACACACCGCAAAAAGAGACTACATCAAATAGATCTCCACAAGAGAGGGGGAGAACATTGTATTGAGATCCAAAAAGAGAGAAGAAGCCATCTAGCTAATAACTATGGACCCATAGGTCTGTGGTAAACTACTCACAACTCATCGGATGGGCAAGGATGTTGATGTAGAAGCCCTCCGTGGTCGATTCCCCCTCCGGCAAAAAGAATCAATGCAAAAGTCCTACCAAAATAGGATGTACTGGAAAATTTGTTTATTGATCAGCAGCAAAAAGAATCAATGCAAAAGCACGTTACTATGATTTATGGAATTTTTTTCTTGTGAGCACAAAGTTTCTGTTTTTCAGCAGAATCAAATCAACTATCATCATAGTTTATCCTATAGGTTCTACTTGGCACAAACAATAATTAAAGATAAAAACACATCTAAATAGAGAGTAGATGCAAGATTTATTTCTAAACAGGAGCAAAAACAAAAAAACATAAAGAAAAATTGGGTTGCCTCCCAACTAGCGCTATCGTTTAACGCCCCTAGCTAAGCATAAAAGCAAAGATAGATCTAACAAGTGCCATCTTTGGCACTAGATTCATAAGTAGCACGCATGATAGATTCATAAGGTAATTTGACTTTCTTTCTTGGAAAGTTCTCCATGCCTTTCTTTAATGGAAATTGGAATCTAATATTCCCTTCCTTCATATTAATAATCGCACCAATCATTCTAAGGAAAGGTCTACCAAGAATAATAGGGCAAGAAAGATTGCAATCTATATCAAGAACGATAAAATCTACGGGCACTAAATTTCTATTTGCAACAATAAGAACATCATTGATCCTTACCATAGGTTTTTTAATGGTGGAATCGGCAAGGTGCAAATTTAATGAGCAATCATCAAGATCATGGAAATCTAGCATATCACATAATGTTTTCAAAATTGTGGAAACACTAGCACCCAAATCACACAAAGCAAAACACTCATAAACTTAAATTCTAATCTTTATAGTAGGTTCCCACTCATCATTAAGTTTTCTTGGTATAGAAACTTCCAAATTAAGTTTTTCATCATAAGATTGTAACAAAGCATCAACGATATGTTTGGTAAAAGCTTTCTTTTGACTAAGCATGCGGAGAATTAACAACGGATTGCAACAAGGAAATACAACCTTTTAAAGAACAATTATCATAATCAAATTCCTTGAAATCCGAGATAGTAGGTTCAATGTTATTAGAAGTTGTGACCTTCCCAATCTCACTTTTACCAAATTTAGCATCAATATCTAAAGATTCCGAATTCTTGGGACGCCTCCTAGGAAAAGTTGATTCATCATCAGTCCCATAATCATCAAAATTCATATTGCAAAACATAGATCTAATAGGAGACGCATCAATAACTTTAAGATCTTCATCATTATTTTCATGGAAACTAGAAGAACACGCTTTTATAAAGCTATCTTTTTAGCACGCAATCTAGTGGTTCTTTCCTTACACTCATCAATGGAAATTCTCATTACTTTGAGAGACTCATTGATATAATGCTTAGGAGAATAAGATCTAATTTTAAGAGAATCAACATCAAGCGAAAGTCTATCAACGTTCCTAGCCAATTCGTCAACTTTGAGCAATTTTTCTTCAAGCAAGGCATTAAAATTATTTTGAGACATCATAAATTCTTTCACACTATTCTCAAAATCAGGGGGCATCTTATTAAAATTACCATAAGAATTATTGTAGGAATTTCCATAATTATTAGAGGAATTACTAGGGAACGGTCTAGCATTAAAATTTCCTCTATAAGCATTGTTTCCAAAATTATTCCTACAAGCAAAATTCACATCCATAGATTCATTATTATTCTCAACCAAAGAAGAAAAAGGCATATCATTGGGATCAAGAGGAGTATTTTTAGTAGCAAACAATTTCATAAGTTCATCCATCTTTCCACTCAAAACATTGATTTCTTCTATAGCATGCACTTTTTTACTAGAAGATCTTTCGGTGTGCCATTGAGAATAATTAGCTATAATATTATCAAGAAGTTTTGTAGCATATCCTAACGTGATTTCCATAAACGTGCCTCCCGCGGCCGAATCTAAAAGATTTCTAGAAGCAAAGTTCAAACCGGCATAAAAAATTTGTATGATCATCCATAAATTCAAACCATGAGTAGGGCAATTATGAAGCATCAATTTCATTCTTTCCCAAGATTGGGCAACATGCTCATGATCAAGTTGTTTAAAATTCATAATATCGGTCCTAAGAGTGATAATCTTAGCGGGAGGAAAATACTTAGAGATAAAAGCATCTTTGCACTTGTTCCAAGAATCAATACTATTTTTAGGCAAATACGAAAACCAAACTTTACCACGATCTCTAAGAGAAAACGGAAATAACTTTAATTTGACAATATTGTTATCCATATCTTTCTTCTTTTGCATATCACACAAATCAACAAAGTTGTTTAGATGAGTAGCGGCATCTTCACTAGGAAGGTCGGCAAATTGATCTTTCATAACAAGATTCAGCAAAGCAGCATTGATTTCACAAGACTCAACATCATTAAGAGCAGCAATCGGAGTACTAAGGAAATCATTATTATTGGTGTTCGAGAAATCACAGAATTTGGTATTATCTTACGCCATGGCAACAAGTAATCCAACACACAAGCAAGCAGAAAAAAGCAAGCAAAAAAGAGAGGAGGAGATTGGGAAAGAGAGGGCGAATAAAACGGCAAGGGTGAAGTGGGGAAGAGGAAAACGAGAGGCAAATGGCAAATAATGTAAATGCAAGGGAGATGGGTTTGTGATGGGTACTTGGTATGTCTTGACTTGAGCAAAGACCTCCCCGACAACGGCGCCAGAAATCCTTCTTGCTACGTATTGAGCTTGCATTGGTTTTCCTCGAAGAGGAGAGGGTGATGGAGCAAGTGTAGCGTAAGTATTTCTCTCAGTTTTTGAGAACCAAGGTATCAATCTAGTAGGAGGCTCCTCAAAAGTCCCACGCACCTACACAAACAAACTGAGAACTCGCAACCAACGCAATAAAGGGGTTGTCAATCCCTTCACGGCCACTTGCGAAAGTGAGATCTGATAGAGATAATAATAAGATAAATATATTTTTGGTATTTTATAATATAGATGCGAAAAGTAAAGATGCAAATAAAAGTAGATTGGAAGCAAATATGATAAGAGATAGACCCGGGGGCCATAGGTTTCACTAGAGGCTTCTCTCGAGATAGCATAAGTATTTCAGTGGGTGAACAAATTACTGTTGAGCAATTGATAGAAAAGCGAATAATTATGAGATTATCTAGGCATGATCATGTATATAGGCATCACGTCCAAAACAAGTAGACCGACTCCTGCCTGCATCTACTACTATTACTCCACACATCGACTGACTCCTGCCTGCATCTAGAGTATTAAGTTCACAAAGAACAGAGTAACGCATTAAGCAAGATGACATGATGTAGAGGGATAAACTCATGCAATATGATATAAACCCCATCTTTTTATCCTCGATGGCAACAATACAATACATGTCTTGCAACTCTTTCTGTCATTGGGTAAGAACACCGCAAATTTGAACCCAAAGCTAAGCACTTCTCCCACGGCAAGAAAGATCAATCTAGTAGGCCAAACCAAACCGATAATTCGAAGAGACTTGCAAAGATAACTCAATCATACATAAAAGAATTCAGAGAAGATTCAAATATTATTCATAGATAAACTTGATCATAAACCCACAATTCATCGGATCTCGACAAACACACCGCAAAAATAGATTACATCAAATAGATCTCCACAAGAGAGGGGGAAAACATTGTATTGAGATCCAAAAAGAGAGAAGAAGCCATCTAGCTAATAACTATGGACCCGTAGGTCTGTGGTAAACTACTCACAACTCATCCGAGGGGCAAGGATGTTGATGTAGAAGCCCTCCATGGTCGATTCCCCCTCCGGCAGAGTGCCGACGAAGGCTCCAAGATGGGATCTCGCGGATACAGAAGGTTACGTTGGTGGAAATTGTGTTTCGTGGTGCTCCTGGATGTTTTCGGGGTACGTAGGTATATATAGGAGGAAGAAGTACGTCGGTGGCCGCCCGAGGGGCCCACGAGACAGGGGGGCGCCCTACAAGGGGGGGCCTCCCTCCTATCTCGTGGCCGCCTCAGCTGCTTCTTGGCTTGCACTCCAAGTCCTCCGGATCACGTTCGTTCCAAAAATCATGCTCCCGAAGGTTTCATTCCGTTTGGACTCCATTTGATATTCCTTTTCTTTGAAATACTAAAATAGGCAAAAAAACAGCAATACGGGCTGGGCCTCTGGTTAGTAGGTTAGTCCCAAAAATGACATGAATGTGTAAAATAAAGCCCATAAACATCCAAAAGGGGTAATATAATAGCATGGACAATCAAAAATTATAGATACGTTGGAGACGTATCAGGAGGCTATATATACCCCTCCACCCAATCTTCATTCGTGGAGAGAGCCATCAGAACATGCCTACACTTCGAACATACATTTTCTGAGAGAGAACCACCTACACTTGTGTTGAGGTCAAGATATTCCATTCCTACCATATGAATCTTGATCTCTAGCCTTCCCCAAGTTGCTTTCCACTCAAATCTTCTTTCCACCAAATCCAAATCCTGTGAGAGAGAGAGTTGAGTGTTGGGGAGACTATCATTTGAAGCACAAGAGCAAGGAGTTCATCATCAACACACCATTTGTTACTTCTTGGAGAGTGGTGTCTCCTAGATTGGCTAGGTGTCACTTGGGAGCCTCCGACAAGATTGTGGAGTTGAACCAAGGAGTTTGTAAGGGCAAGGAGATCGCCTACTTCGTGAAGATATACCCTAGTGAGGCAAGTCCTTCGTGGGCGATGGCCATGGTGGGATAGACAAGGTTGCTTCTTTGTGGACCCTTCGTGGGTGGAGCCCTCTGTGGACTCGCGCAGCCGTTGCCCTTCGTGGGTTGAAGTCTCCATCGACGTGGATGTGCGATAGCACCACCTATCAGAACCATGACAAAAACATATGTGTCTCCATTTGCGTTTGCCTTCTCAAACTCCTCCCCTTTACCTTCATATGCAATTTTTTACATTCCGCTGCTATACTCTTAGAATTGCATGTGTAGGTTGATTGCTTGACTTGTGCTAAGTTGCTAAAATCTGCCAAGAACTAAAATTGGGAAAAGGCTAGATTTTTATTTGGTCAAGTAGTCTAATCACCCCCCCCTCTAGACATACTTTCGATCCTACACATGTCAACACACTCATGACCGGAGAGTTACCCCAGGAGTTAGCAGAGGATCTTCGTGAGCTATGTTTGGAAATAGTTCCGAGAGGCTATGTAGCAGCATTGGAAATTCAGTCTACTTTGATGGATAAGATCAGAGAAGCTCAGAAGAAGGACAAAGATATTACCGAGATAAAGGAAAGGATGAGCAAAGGAAAGGCTAAAGGATTTCGTGAGGATGAGCACGATACCTTATGGTTTGAGGATCGCGTATATGTGCCTAATGACCAGGAGATCAGGAAGTTGATTCTGCAGGAGGCCCATGATTCGCCGTATTTGATTCACCCAGGAAATACCAAGTTGTATTTGGATTTGAAGGATAGTTTCTGGTGGACCAGAATGAAGAAGGATATTGCGGAGTATGTGGCAGTTTGTGATGTATGTCAGAGAGTGAAGGCAGAGCATCAGAAGCCAGCAGGGTTGCTACAGCCATTGTCGATACCCGAATAGAAGTGGAATAATCTAGGCATGGATTTTATCACGGGATTGCCCAGGACTCGTTCAGGCTATGACTCGATATGGGTTGTAGTCGACCGGTTGACGAAAGTAGCTCATTTCATCCCAGTGAAGACCACCTATACGAGTGCTAAGTTGGCAAAGATATATATGACCAGGATCGTATGTCTTCATGGAGTTCCAAGGGCCATTGTATCAGATAGAGGAACCCAGTTTACCTCAAAGTTTTGGAATCAGTTGCACGAAACTTTGGGTACCAGGCTAGAGTTTAGTACAGCCTTTCATCCACAAACAGATGGACAGACCAAGAGAGTCAATCAGATTTTGGAGGACATGTTGAGAGCTTGTGCGCTAGATTATGGATCTAGTTGGGATGACAATTTGCCATATGCAGAGTTCTCTTACAACAACAGCTATCAAGCCAGTTGGAAGATGGCCCCTTTCTAAGCTTTGTACGGAAGGAGGTGCAGGACACCGTTGTTGTGGGATGAAGTTGGAGACCGTCAGTCGTTTGGACCAGATTTGATTAAAGAGTATGAAGAGAAGGTTAAGCTGATTCACAATAGACTCAAGGTAGCCCAGTCTAGGCAGAAGAGCTATGCGGATTCTAAACGCAAGGAGACAGTTTACGAAGTCAGAGACAGAGTTTATCTTTGGGTGTCCCCACTTCGAGGAGTTAAGCGTTTTGGAGTTAAGGGAAAGTTAGCACCATGTTTTGTGGGACCATACAAAGTTTTGGAACATATGGGAGAAGTTGCTTACAAGCTAGAATTGCCAGAAGGTGTGTCAGGAGTTCACGATGTGTTCCACGTTTCCCAGTTGAAGAAGTGCCACGCAGAGATGGCTGATATTCATCTGAGAGATACAGTGCCACGGGAAGCGATTCAGTTGGATAGCGATTTGACCTACGAGGAGAAACCAGTGAAGATTCTCGAGTTTGCAAGCCGAGTCACACGCAACAAGGTTATCAAGTTCTGCAAAGTTCAGTGGAGCCACCATACCAAAGATGAAGCCACCTGGGAGCGAGAGGAAGACCTACGGAAGGACCACCCTCACTTATTGTCTAGCCAACCCGAATCTCGAGGGCGAGATTCATCTTAAGGGGGGTAGGTTAGTAACATCCCAAATTTTCAATTTGGAATGTTATACATTAGATCATCATTGCATATCATATTTTATTGCATTTTGGCTTGATCCTAGAAATTCTACGCAACTCAAGGACCCACGGAGAGAGTTGGGGATTTCGTTATTTTCATATTTGAGTTTTCTCAAATTTTCAAAAGAGGATCATTTGATTTTAATTATTTTATCTGTGAATATTTCTTTTATAAAAATAAAAGAGAGGGGATAAAATGACTTTCCCAAAATAAAGAAATATTGGAGCTTTAATATTAAAATCAAATAAGAATTTTATTCAGAGTTTTATCGCTATTTTATTTGAATTAGGAAAAATATGCGTTTTTTAAAATTGCATTAGAGGCCCAAATAAATGTTCACTTTGTCCACTATATTTTTAGAGGATGGGGAAATTTTATTTCAGGATTTTTGAAGTCCGTTTAGTATTTCTTTTATTTGTTTTTCTTTGCATAGAATTTTTTTTAAGGAGCACCGACCTAGCCGGGCCGTGCCCGACTAGGACTCGCCCTGGCCAGCCTTATAACCCGCGCCCGCGAGGCCCGAGCCGCCCCAGCCCACCTGCCGCCGAACCCTAACCCTAGCCCCGTCGCTGCCGCCTCCGCGAGGTCCGCCGCCGCCGCCCGTCGTCCGCTCCACCAGAGCCCTGCGCCTCGCCAGCCCCGTCGCCCCGCCTGACCCCGCCACCGCCCGACCCCGCCGCCGCCGGAGCCCGCACCCGACGCCGGAGCCAACGCCCACCGCCGCCATCCCGCCGAGGTAGCCGCCGGGGCCGCCCGCCGCCGCCGGTTTTCTTCCAAAAACCGTACGGTTTTTTAAGAACCCGCGGTTATTTTTATTATTAGATAGGTTTTATTTTTTCGGTTTAGTTAATTAGCGAACGCCTGTTCGTTTGTTCGTTTTAATGAACAATTTTCACCCGTTAGCCGCAAACGACGAACGTTCATTCGTTATCCTATTCGGCCGTTTTCTTTTTCCAGGGATTTTCCGCAATTATTTTTGATCGCGATTTCTGCACTGATTTTCGTTTTAGTTTATCTTTTCGCTCGTTTATCATAATCAGGCAATTCAAGCGCCTAGAGTGTCGTCTCGAGGCCCTCTTTCGACTACTGTAAAATTGGACTTAAGTCTAGATTAGTAAACGGAGCTTGTTTCTTTCGCAGTTTGAGTTCCGTTGCTTCGTTTGATTTGATTCTTTTTGCCAACCGGAGTTCTTAAGTTGAACTTTCTGGTTAGATCTCTTATTTGAGTTTTACCCATGCTTCTAGTTGAGTGCTTATTGTATGCTTGTTTGTTTGCGATAGAGTACCCGGAGTGCAAAGCGTGCTACTACGAGTCTCTAGGTTTCATGGAACATCAGCAAGACAAGTAACACTTTGATCATATCTCTTTACTACCCAGTTTTATTGCATTAGATCAATCTTCAAACAATTGCATGGTTAGGATCTGATTAACATGTGGGTTTTGGGAAGTAGATTAGGTAGTACCTATTGTCATGTTTATTATCAAACCTTTGGGAGTTACTTCTAAGTTGCTTATATTGCTATGGTATGCTTGTAGATGTGGATTGGGTGAGTGTATCCATGACAGATGTGAGTATTGTTATTTAATGGTTAACTTAAGGTGGCTACTTAAATACACATCTGGGTGGATTGCGGCACCTGGGGAACCCAGTGCTGCCTGTTTTTTGGAAATCCCGGGGTTACCGTGTGATTATCCTATGCACCGCCACCCAGGATCAAAGGGATCATAAGATTATTCATGCTAGAAAATTCCGTGTGCAGCCACAAGCTATTATGGGCTCTAGCATAGTTGAGTAAGTTGCAAGACCTCTTTCAGTGATGGGCTAGCAGATGTAGGGGAAAGTAGGTGTAACTGTCCACCCAGAGTAAAGAGGTATTGTTTCAGAAAGACTGTGTCTCATTTCTCCGATCATGGATGTATTCGAGTCATGTGGGGAAAAGTGTGCAAACCTCTCCAGAGTGTATAAACTAATCATGGTTAGCCGTGTTCCCAGTTATGGACATCTTGAGTATCTAGTTCTTGGATTATCATGTTGATCTCATCACTCTTAATTATAAATTTGATTGGGTTTAATGATGATGCTTAATTGGGATTGAGTTGGGTGAACCTTCTCTATTTAACAACCATCGTGATAGTTAAATAAAATTTATTCCTTTGTTGTAGGGAAAAATTGGCTTCATGCAAAACTGTAACCATAGAGCTTTATACCAGCCATATATGCATGTAGTGATAGCATTATTCTGTTCATTACTCTCTTGTGTTACATTGCCAGCATATTCCATGTGTTGACCCATTTTCGGGCTGCAACGTTCATGTTGCAGACTTTTCAGACGAGTAAGGTGCCTTAGGTCATGATCTTTCACTCAGTGATGCTGTTGGAGTTGATGGACTCACTTTATCTTCCAAGCCTTTTGCTGTTATCGATTTTAGATGGCCTTAAGCCATATTTATTGTAATAAGTTCTCTTTTGAGACTATTCGAGGTAATAAGTGTGTGATTGCTACTCTGTTATAAATCCTTCAAGTACTGTGCGTGTCAGCATTACCGATCCAGGGATGGCACTGATGCACAGAGATCAGACTGTTTGAGGTATGGTCGCTACATTAGCATAAGCAAGCAATATGCGAATAGCCTCAAGTCTAGCAACAGGTGCAAAAGTTTCATCAAAATCAATTCCTTCAACCTGTGTGTAGCCTTGAGCTACAAGACGAGCCTTATTCCTCACCACGAGGCCATTTTAGTCTTGTTTGTTGCGGTAGATCCATTTGGTACCGATGATGTTGTGCTTGCGTGGGTCTGGTCGCTTGACAAGCTCCCACACATTGTTGAGCTCGAATTGATGCAATTCATCTTGCATGGCTTGAATCCACTCGAATTCCATGAATGCTTCATCTACTTTAGTGGGCTCTATGATAGAGACAAAAGCAAAATGCCCACACAAAAGTTAGATAAATGTGAAGCTTTTGAGCGCGTGAGGGGACCTGGTGCTCGAATGTCATCGATGATCTTCTCAACTTGCACTTTGTTTGCAATGCGAGGATGTGTGGGTTGATGACTTTGCTTAGGCCCAGCAGTTTCTTCAGGACCAGTTTCTTTAGCAGCACCAGTATGATTTTCTTCATGATCAGGAATATCTTCTTCAGAAGATTCTTCAGTAGGGATGACATCCTCAGTAGCTTTGAACTTGATGGATTCCTCAGGTGACATTTCATCTAGCACAGGAGGTAGGTGCTCTCTTTGTGAGCCATTAGTTTCATCGAACCGCACATCTAAAGTTTCAACAACCTTGTGATGATTGATGTTGAAGACTCTGTAGGTGTGCGAGTCCTTTCCGTAACCAAGCATAAAACCCTCATGTGCTTTCGGTGCAAATTTAGAGTGATGGTGAGGATCTCTAATCCAGCATTTAGCACCGAAGACTTTGAAATAACTTACATTGGGTTTCTTGTCAATGAGGAGTTCATATTAGGTCTTTTTGAAGAATTTGTGAAGATATATGATAACCTGCAAGTATACGAGATATTTGTAGCCTCTTTCATAAGGAAGAGTGTCGAACCCAACGAGGAGCTAAAGGTAGAACAAATACTCTCTCAAGTCCTATCGGCCACTGATACGACTCTACGCATGCTTGACGTTCGCTTACCTAGAACAAGTATGAAACTAGAAGTACTTTGTAGGTGTTGTTGGATAGGGTTGCAAGATAATAAAGAGCACATAAATATAAACTAGGGGCTGTTTAGATAAAGAGACTATAAAGTGAATATTAGTAGAGAGCTTTTTGTTACGAGAAAGTTATTTGTCCAAGGCAATCGATAACTAGATCGGTAATCACTATTGCAATTTTATTTGAGGGAGAGGCATAAGCTAACATACTTTCTCTTCTTGGAACATATGCACTTATGATTGGAACTCTAGCAAGCATTCGCAACTACTAAAGATTCATTAAGGTAAAACCCAACCATAGCATTAAAGCATCAAATCCCCTTTATCCCATACGCAAACAACCTACTTACTCGGGTCTGTGCTTCTGTTCACTCACGCCACCCACCATAAGCAAATCATGAACATATTGCAAACCCTACAACGGGGATCCCTCACGCTTGCGCGACACGGAGAGCACCATAGGACAGCACCAATAATAAAACATGCAACTCAAACCAATCACGATAATCAATCAACCTATAGGACAAAAACAGATCTACTCAAACATCATAGGATAGCCATACACACTACAAAAAAAATACACTTCCGTGATGATACGTGTTTGTCATAGTAGGTCGCGTTTTTTGTCATGCATGTACATCCATGACGATTTTATGACAGAATCAAGATAGTCATACCTGTGCTGTCGTAGAGGTGTTCCATGACATTACCAAAATTATCATCACAAAAGTGTCCACTTCCATGACGATAAATCGCGCGTCACGGAAGTGCTTTCGTCAAGGGTGACCAACACGTGGCATCCACCATAACGGAACGTTGCTAAGCTATCGGGTCCAATTTTGGATCCGATAACCCATTAACAGCCCGGACCAATGGGGATTTTCCACGTGTAAAATCACCATTGGCCGAAGGAAACACGTGTTACCTCACCGTTGGGACAGATGTCATCCACTCATTGGACAGGAGGCGCCTATGATAGGTCGACACGTGGCATGGCCCAACAGTGGCCCATTCCGGTGAAAAAGGTCGGCCCAGTAAAAATTAGCAGGCCGGCCCATATAAGGCCTACTTGTGTCAGGTCCATTTAAGCCCACGGCCCATACGAGATGTGCCAATTCGGCCCGTCAATGGCCCGTTAAAGATTTGACACCATTGCAGCCCATCGTCGGTTCGAGCCCGTTAACAGCCCGCTATATATTTGGGCTCAATATCGGCCCGATGAGATTTCGGCCTGTTAACGGCCCATTCAATGGATGGGCCAATTTTCAGGATGTACATCTTCCGGCCTTTTAGCAACCCATTTAAATGTTGGGCTAATTTTCGGCCTAGTGTGTCTTTCAGCCTGTTGATGGCCCATAAATCTGATGGGCCATTTGTAGTCAGACCTGAGTTTTGGCCTTTTAGCGGACCATTTAAGTGTTGGGCCAATTTCCGGCCTGGTGTCACTTTCAGCCTGTTGACGGCCCATAAATCAGTTGGGCCATTTGTAGTTGGACCTGAGTTTTGGCCTTTTAGCGACCCATTTAAGTGTTGGGCCAATTCCCGGCCCTGTGTGCCTTTCGGCCTATTAACGGACCATAAATGAGTTGGGCCATTTGTAGTCGGACCTTAGTTTTGGCCTTTTAATGGCCCATGCCCTTCATGGTCCAATACCAGCCCGGTTTCTCTTTCGGCCTGCTAAAGGCCCACAACATAGTTGGGCCATTTACAATACGACCTGACTTTCGGCATCTTAGCGGCCCATGCTCTTCATGGTCCAGTACAAGCCCGCTGTCTCTTTTGGCCTGCTAAAGGCCTACAGTATAGTTGGGCCATATGTAGCCCAAACTTAGTAACTGCCTATTAACGGCCCATGAAATAAATTGGGGCCACCTGTTGCCCGCTTTGATGTCGGCCTGTTAATGACCCGGGAGGTAAGAGGGCCGACCATTAACTTTCGGCCTAGTAACGGCCCATTAACTTAATGGGCCCACTAAAGTTGGTACATGTCTTTAGGCCAAAATAGATAATTTGAGCCCTTTACGACGAGAATTTATGCACAGGACCAAAACCGATCAAGCAAAGGAACGGCATACAGGGAATAACGTTGCACATCGAGCATATATTACAGGAAATTACATCCACTGGGCAATCAAAGATTGATGCTAGTGCAAATAAATGAGTAGAACCTAACCATCTACAACGTCACAATCTGCAACCTCAGCACAGATGACGCCCATAAGCATGTGGGCAAGTTCTTGCTGCTTTGCTACACTGTCTCTGAAAACATTGATCAGTTGTTGTGTCGCACGACTCTGCACCTCTGATTGATCAACCATTTCCATCATTGCTTCAGCCATTAATTGGTTCACAAACATACATTTATTCCGTTGCATTCGAGACAAAGGATACTGAACAGATTCAGATGGCGATTTTGGCAAGCTTGCATTATTGATAGTGGAGAGTGTCTCGACCACTGCATCATAACATAAATTAGGACGGGAACCAAACAGATTAATCATGAGTTATTTCCATATTACCTGGCCTAGATTTATTGGAAAGAAACAATGGGGTTGCCTTGTTGTTTTCAGAGTTTGTCTTATTATCTTCAGCAGCCTGCACAAAATTAACACACTAGCATTGCTATCATTGACCAAGTCAGATAATAGGAAAGCAACATTGACACAACGAATGTTTGGGCAACTAGCCTACACCAAATTAACACAATATGGCACAGCTATCATCAGCCAGGTAAGGTAGTACGAAAGCAACATTGACACAATGAATGAATGGGCAACCAGAGAAGCACTACAATTCAGTAATGTGCATGATATGAGATAGTACATTCATGCAGCTCAGTATGCAAAACTACCAGGCAATTTTCCTTACAAAAATCAACATTGCTGCCTTTAACATTTTGCTACAACTAATTTTAGATCAGATAAAGGTTAGATTCACGCCGATTAACAAAATACATGTTGATGTAAAAATATAGTGATATACAACAGGTACTTACATCAGCATTGGAGCATAGAGAATTCCCGCAAGATATTTTCCTCGAATACGATCCTAATGGAGGAAGTCTTCTATCGTTTAACCTTATTTTCTAAAAGAGAGATGGGTAAGAAACATGTAGAAAATATGATCAGAATGCTATAAAATTTCATAATGCAAGGATACACACACGCTTCTTAGAATGGAGTTGACATTCTTTTGCTGGACTGGAGCGGACTAGTTCTTTGGCCACTGGAATCTGCTTATTATCAGTGGGAGTTGGGTTTCTCTATGCTGGAGCAGTATCCATGAAAAATGGAGTTGGTTTATTATCTCCTGGCGTTTGGATCTTTTGCAAAGCCCTGGTTTGTAACCTTCAGATTCTAACATAGCTGTCTTCCCCTTGCATGCCTTATATAGAAGAATGGTGATTCAGTTATAAAACATGCTACAACAGAGATGGAATAGTTACTGAAGAATAGAAAGGCATAACATATTGACATGTATTCCCTCCATCCGGAAATAAATGGATGGGTCTAGGCATATTTCAGTTCTAGATACATTCAGTTTTATCCATTTCTGCGACATGTAATCCGGACGAAGGGAGTATGATGTAAGAGCTAGGGATACGACAGGACAACACTGTAAAAAAACACTGAAAAACCCACTGCAGAACCAAAGTATTCAAACCCACTGATATGAGATAGTACACTCATGCAGCTCAAGATGCAAAACTACCAGGCAGTTTTCTTACAAAAATCAACATTGTGGCCTTTAATCATACATTTGGCTACAACTAAATTTAGATCAGATAAAGGTTGGATTCACGCCAATTAACAAAATACATACTAATGTAAAAATATAGTGATATACAACAGGTACTTACATCTACATTGGAGCACAGAGAATTCCTGCAAGAATCTTTCCTCATAAACGATATCATTGCAGAAATTCTTCTATCTGTTAAGCTTATTTTCTAAAAGAGAGATGGGTAAGAAACATGTAGAAAATATGATCAGCATGCTATAAAATTTCATGATGCAAGGATACGCACACGCTTCTTAGAATGGAGTTGACATATTTTTGCTGGACTGGAGCGGACTAGTTCTTTGGCCACTAGAATCTGCTTATTATCAGTAGGAGTTGGGTTTCTCTGTGCTGGAGCAGTATCTATAAAAACTAGAGTTGGTTTATTATCTCGGCCGAAATCACTGTCTTGACCTTGTCAGAAAACCATAGCACAAAATGAACTCGGAACAAAATTATTTCACGATCTGACCCTTTTAGCAACACCATAGCCCGTGGCGTTTCATCCCCACATAAAAACGCCGAGCCAGCTCACGTTACCGCCGTGGCCCCACTCACTGACGTGGCATGTTTGAAACGCCGAGCCAGATTGCGTTTCCGGAAACGCCAAAGGCTTTGGTGTTTCTGGCCAGGCTGAAAACGCCGATGGCCATGACGTTGCTACACTTGATATAGTATGCAGCTTCACTGTTGGTGTGGATATATAGTGAGACGTCCAATTGATCCAGGAGGAATAATCACACAGCCAGATGCATGTGTGTGTGCCGTGCAAATGCATGGCCCTGTCTCCCTATGCGTAGTGCTAAGCACACCACATGCATGGTGCATGCACGCATGCTGCTGCCAGGTGGTTAATTAATCAGAAACAGTTCAAAAGCAAGCCATCATTGGTTGCTAAACATACCAGTAGCATGGCCTTGTCATGTTGCCCCTCATACTCATGTCGATCATGCATGCAGTGGTCAGTGGTCTGACTGACCCGCAACTTCAGGCAGGCAAGCACCACTAGTGGCATGCATGTCGTGCTGCTCTTAAGCTACAAGCAGGCGATGCATCATGGAAACGCCAAAGCTCTTGGCGTTGCTGTCCAGGGCAGAAACACCAAAGCCCTATGGCGTTTCTCACGTGGTCCGCAATGTAAGCTACCTCGGTGCTTCTTCTTTGGACAGGAACACTAGCTAGCTCGACGTTTTCATTTTGGGCAAAAATGTCGCGGGCTATGGCGTTGCTAAAAGGGTCAAATCGTGAAATACTTTCATGTCGAGTTCACTTTGTGACAAAGTTTGCTGAAAGGGTCAGAATAGTGATTTCGGCCTATTATCTCCCGGCGTTTGGATATTTTGCAAAGGCCTTATTTGTAACCCTTCAGATTCTAACATAGTCGTCTTCCCCTTGCATGCCTTGTATAGAAGAATGGTGCTTTAATTATAAAACATGCGATAGCAGAGAGATGGAATAGGTATTGAGGAATAGAAAGGCATGACATATTGACATGTATTCCCTCCATCCAGAAAAAAATGGATGGGTCTAGGCATATTTCAGTTCTAGATACATCCTTTTTATCCATTTCGGCAACATGTAATCCAGATAGAGGGAGTATGGTGTAAGGGCTAGGGATACGACAGGACAACACAGCAAAAAAACACTAGTTGAATGTAAAACTGTATGCTAGCGGAATACGTACAGAAATAACTAAGGCAACATACACGTGTATGATTGGGAAACTAAGATGGCATTGCAACAGAGCACTAGAACAGCACTTCAATGTAAAAAAACATGGTATGGTAGACATATGAAGTACATACTGATGAATAACAATGCATAAGATATTCAGAAGCATGATGTCCAAATTAAGCAGATGGCATTGCGATAGAGTAGAATGACAGTACTTGAATTTGAAAACATGTTATCATGAATGGAATAGGTACTAAAAAACAGGAAGGCATGACATATTTACATGCATGATCAACATGCTAAGCACATGGCATTGCAACAGAGTAGATACACTCCAGGACATTATATGCATGTTGTACCCATATCACAGGCCAAGTTAGAGCAAGGACCTTGTGGGGTGAAGAGGATTCATCATCTTTCTGCAAGTCTTCTAAAGAACTGCCTTTACATGTTCCATCATATTGGGTATCATTGACATCAAGTTTATTGGCCTTTACATTGCTCCGTGAGGTTCTTGTGGATATATCAGTGTGTGCAATTATATCTGACATGCATGGAAGACAACTAGTAGTTAGATTTATGTAATGAGTGCTTGTAGGAGACGACATAAATAGTAGGACTGGGGTTAACTAGCAGCAACATGTCTCATAAACTAAAGGGAGAACACAGATGAAAGCTACAGAATATGTATCGTTTGTACTCAAGATTAACTAGATGGCCCACAAAAGTATTAAAGCACAACATAGGTAATACTAGAAGTGGTATAATACTATAATTACCAGCCTGTGGGATATCCATGGCTGATGGATGTAACTATGGAACAACATTACCTAAAGAACAAGTATCTTAGCTGATCTATGGAACAACATTAACTCCTAAACAAGACCCGTAAGAGATCAACATGAATATACAGTGAAATGTGATGATCTATTTTCCATGCTTAGATGAATAACAAAGCCATAAATGTTGCACACAAGTAATATGGGCACTGCTCATCCTCATGCTCGTGATCATCACCATCGTCATCTCCCCCTTGGTTATAAAAATTTTCAAGTATGGGTGGTGGAATGTTCACAGGACCTTGGAAACACAAGAAGAAGGTTAATTAGTAAAGGGAAACTTGCTAACCCGCATGCATGTGGATGAATCAATTATAATTACGATGGAAGACAAACGTACCAAAATCATAAGGATTCCATGCAAAAACAGTGCCACGAGTGGTGGCAGCAAACACAAGGCCCTCGTATTTAATTGCATCACAGTACTCATCCGTGTACAGAAACTGATTTTTGAGCAATATCCATCCAGTCAAACCACGAAGGACGGCAACAAGCTTGTTGAAGATAGCAATAGCTTCATAGTTATTGTAATTCCAAGAGCGGTTGGGAACTCGACAAATTGCTATCTTCCGTAGAAGACAGTCACCATGATCATATTTGAATGTGCGTACAATATCGGTGTGCTCAACCTCTGGGCAGTATGCTGAGATTTTTGGAAGTGGAACCCAGTCACGAGTGTACACATTCACAAGTTCCCACTAGCAGTTGGACCCAATGTAAACAACCCAATCTCCATTTGCGCCTGCCCAAGCCTTACCCTCAAGCGATGGCATCTTAACATCATACATATCATTATCAAGCGGCATCAACTTGCATAGGGCGAGGCCTCCATCGTCCCAACGCCAGTTATCAGGGTCACGGCAAAGAAGATAGGGGAGATCAAACCGCTCCTTGACTCTTGGGTTCCTTGTAATTATGTTATTAGTTGAGTCGAGAATGGGCTTGAACGAACCTGCCATGCTAGCCGAGGTGATGACGTCGCACCGATCAATGAGTTCCTCCATCACGTCATCTTTCAGATCGGGGCAAGAATAACACGGTCGTTTCCGGCCTGTTCCCTTCATGGAGAAGACGATCGAACAATGGCAGAAGAAAGGGTGAAGGGGTGAAGGAAAATGGAGGAGGGAGAGGAAGAGCGTGCGACAGCAGTTCCAAATCGAGAGGGAAAGGCGAAGAGTCGATGGACGATTGCCAGTTTGCCATGGTTCACAAAGAGGCGCCCCGGCCTATACGTCCATTCGGAAATACTACTACTCGTCGTCGTCTCACTGATATGTTGGAACGGGACCACATGTCAACGAAACATGGTGTGTAATTTCTCGTGCAAAATGCGATCTGGCCGCGTTGGCCCGAGGTGCCGGAATAGTTATCGACCTTTATTTTTTTAATGG
Source organism: Triticum aestivum (assembly GCF_018294505.1). Lineage (NCBI taxonomy): Eukaryota > Viridiplantae > Streptophyta > Magnoliopsida > Poales > Poaceae > Triticum > Triticum aestivum. Next base: position 107,427,460 of record NC_057798.1, on the reverse strand, counting down.
CGTGCCGTTCAGTTTTGAAGCACAACTAACTAGTACTGTATGCAGAGAAAATATAAACTACTCTACCACTACTCCACCTCCAATACTAGTAGTATAAAAAGATATATAGGCTGGAGCTTCAGTGCTTTCTTGCTAAGGGCTGCCCACTTGCTTCTCACACAACCACCCCTCTCCAGATATAAAAAAGACGACCTCTCTCTCTCTCTCTCCCTCCTCACCGGTGGTCACAGATTCACTGGGGAAGAAAAGGACGTGTAGCATTGACGCACTCGTCGGTGATGAGCAAGGTCACGCACTGGCGACAAGGCCGTCCTCTCAGACCTAGCGCCCGCGCGGGATGGCCTCCGCCCCCAAGCTCGATGTCGTAGTGTGTGCGGAGGACGACGACCACGAGCGAAGCCACTTCCCACCGACCCTCAGGTATGCTACCTCTTTTCAAACCATACCCTTGTTCTATTGCCCCATCTGCCACGTCGTTGCATGTGGATCTTTTTCCACTCCACCATCTTCCCAATTTGCTATCCTCTGCTCTGCTGGCCACGCAGACGAAAACCATAATTTGCACTATTAAAGGAAACCCTACTTCATGCAGACTAATCCATGTCTGGATTGAATAAGGAAAGGAAGGGAGACTGTACTGTCCAAGAGAGTAGGCATTGAACCCGCATCTAGGTTGAAAAGGGGGAAATCAGTAGCTAAGGAACGAGTCTCGTGTCTCTTGGCTGAAGAAGGATAGAAAGGCATGACAACGCAATAGAGAATGACCAGGTCGATCGGTTTGTTGTCCTCACATAGGAAAAAGGTGGCTAAAGAGAACAAAAATGGGACGTAATCGACATATGCTGCCTAGATATTTGTTGCTCTGGGCAACCATACCTCCCTCACCACTCTGCGCCCGTGGAGGTACATCGTACTGGTGCACCCACTGTCCGAATGGGCCTCCCATGCTCTTATTGCCACCTTTTTGCTGTTAGTATAACGTCAGCAGTCAAGTCAAGCAATGCTACTGCTAAAGTGATGCCACATTTAACTAATGTCGCTCTTAGTCTAATGCCACCGATAAATTTAAGCAATGCCATTTAATGTCACTGGATTATTTCAGGGTTAGCTGTTGATTGTGGATGTATTAAAGATTTTTTAGCTAAGGCATTCTAATGTTGTTGCACAGCAAGTATACCAACGATGAAACTTGTTACTACCTTCAGATTTTTGCACTATTAATGCTTATAGATTACATACCTCACTTTCATGAGATAAGTTAATTTTTTTGTACAGTGTCACCAAAATGCCAAGGCGCTGATGTCATTTTATTTTGGTTAAACTGCACAAACAATTACGAAGACAAGAGGAAAGGTCAAGAGTGGGCACTTCCTCCTCCGGCTGTTCTATTGATTCGTTCGATGAAGTTTTTATGTTTGATCGATTATCAAGATTGGGATAGCAATTTTTAAGGTCCCCCCGAGTTCGAAATGATATTTACCTTGGAGGTACATGGTTTGCAAAAATTTTATACTGTCATTAGTTAATAATGATAGTTACCTTCAGACTTTTGTATTTGGTTTAATGCTCATGCACAGCTAGTATACCAATGCTGAAACTTGTTACCTTTACATTTTGTATTGTTAATTCTTATAGAAACCTTTCAGTGCTAGAGTTTATTGAAATCTGTTCAGTAAAACCATTGTATTGTACCCTGTAATAAACTAACTACTCTACTATTGCACTAACCACTGGATTAGTGTATATTTGTAGTATTCGAATGGTGTTGCATTAGCGTATGGACATAAATAAAGTGTGGCAAGCTTTCCCAGATATGTGCTCAAGAAAACTACTACCTGTTTTTCTAAATACTAGACGTTTAGGTACTTTAAATTGAACCACAAAAACGTCCTATATTAAGGAACAGAGGGTGTAGAGTTCACTCAAATTATCCCTGTAAAGCTAGTCACACCTTTGTTAAAAGTAATGTTCATTATGTTATCGGAGGAGGTCTGTATGTTTGTCTCTAATGCCTGTCGACTACATACCTGACATCATGATGTAATGTTAAGTCATTTCCTTTTGTACAGTGTCACTGAATTGTCAAGGCGGTGATGGCATTTTATTTTAGTAGAACTGCACAAAAATTTCTTAAAAGAAGAGGAAAGGTTAGGAATGGCTCAGTTTTTCAGAAAAAACTATGTATGCCTTCCTGACATCAGCCGTTGTTGCTTTATTTATTCCTTCAAATAGGTGGTTAGAAACAGTCTTGCTACCTTTTCCCATTAATAAATTGGAATGCTTATATTTGTGAGTCTATGCTTCAACTAGTGCCACTTTTATAGTAATCACAGTTCCAATATCTACGCAAACAGGGATGCTCGATTTTAGTGGAAGTGCACAAAAAGTCCAACTGGTTCAACATTAGGAGCATCTTTTTTCCAAACCTTTATATCCAATTGGTGGCACTATGAGTTGTTCATTACGAAGGTACATGGTTTGCTACCATCTTGCTACTCTTTTTGTACTGTCATTAGATAGTAATACTAGTGGTTTGCATGTGAATTTATTGGCAGGGTGGACCTACATTGGAGGTGCAGGACAGATTCAATGATTGGATGCTCAATTTTGGTTGTATCGATTTCACCTCTTCCATCACTGCGAACATGGATATCCTTGGTCGGATGAAGAATAGGCGCTATATTTCTGCTCTGAACCAGCAAATCAATTCAATATTAAATTGTCCAGGGCAAAACATAACTATATCAGATTGTCCAGTGCAGAACATGACAGATGCTAAGCGGAAGAGACATGTTTAAACCGAAAATACATGGTGTGGTATATGTCTACTAGCTGCTTGATATTTGTGCAGACACGGATGTCTGCCCGTTGCTATTTGGCAAACAAAAAAAGTGTCCGCAATTTTGGTTGAACTGCACAAGAGAATAGTATAGTCACTTCATGCAGTGCCATTTGAAAATAGACACAGAGAGATTGGATAGTCACTTCATGGACTGTAGAAAAGTAGTACTGTACTATTTATTGGCCAACACTAGGTGCTTCATTGCTTTGGTCTGATTATACAATCGGCATCATTTTGCCTAAGTTAAAGTTTGTATTCCGAAAATAGTCTCGTGGTGTGATCGAGAGAAGAACAAATCATATTGCAGTGGATGTTCCTCCATCATGTGTGCTTCATTCTCATGGTTCTAGCTGTTGGTGAAACCACTTACGTTTGCAAGAGGAATTATAGACTTCACAAATAAATTTGTCTTTCAGTCTGTACTAAATGTTGGCCAAGAGAAGCATCCATGTTAGTGATACGTCTCCAACGTATCTACTTTTCCAAACACTTTTGCCCTTGTTTTGGACTCTAACTTGCATGATTTGAATGAAACTAACCCGGACTGACGTTGTTTTCAGCAGAACTGCCATGATGTTGTTTTATGTGTAGAAAACAAAAGTTCTCGGAATGTCCTGAAAATCCACGAAGGCACTTTTTGGAAAATCTAAAAAATACTGGAGAAAGAATCAAGACCAGGGGGCCCACACCCTGTCCACGAGGGTGGGGGCACGCCCTCCCCCTGGGCGCGCCCCCTGTCTCGTGGGCCCCCTAAGGCTCCGCCGACCTCAACTCCAACTCTATTTATTCCGTCTCGCAGAGAAAAAAATTAAAGAGAAAGTTTCATCGCGTTTTACGATACGGAGCCGCCGCCAAGCACTAATCTCTCTCGGGAGGGCTGATCTGGAGTCCGTTCGGGGCTCTGGAGAGGGGGATTCGTCATCGTCATCATCATCAACCATCCTGCATCACCAATTTCATAATGCTCACCACCGTGCGTGAGTAATTCCAATGTAGGCTTGCTGGACGGTGATGGGTTGGATGAGATTTACCGTGTAATTAAGTTAGTTTTGTTAGGGTTTGATCCCTAGTATCCACTATGTTCTGAGATTGATGTTGCTATGACTTTGCTATGCTTAATGCTTGTCACTAGGGCCCGAGTGCCATGATTTCAGATCTGAACCTATTATGTTTTCATGAATATATGTGTGTTCTTGATCCTATCTTGCAAGTCTATAGTCACCTATTATGTGTTATGATCCGACAACCCTGAAGTGACAATAATCGGGATACTTCTCGGTGATGACCATAGTTTGAGGAGTTCATGTATTCACTATGTGTTAATGCTTTGGTCTAGTTCTCTATTAAAAGGAGGCCTTAATATCCATTAGTTTCTACTAGGACCCCGCTACCACGGGAGGGTAGGACAAAAGATGTCATGCAAGTTCTTTTCCATAAGCATGTATGACTATTTATAGAATACATGCCTACATTACATTGATGAATTGGAGCTAGTTCCGTGTCACCCTATGTTATAGCTATTACATGAGGAATCGCACCCGACATAATTATCCATCACTGATCCATTGCCTACGAGCTTTTCACATCTTGTGCTTCGCTTATTTACTTTCCCGTTGCTATTGCTACAGTTACTACAAAACCCAAAAACATTACTTTTGCTACCGTTACCTTTATTATCATATTACTTTGCTACTAAATACTTTGTTGTAGATACTAAGTTATCCAGGTGTGGTTGAATTGACAACTCAACTGCTAATACTCAAGAATATTCTTTGGCTCCCCTTGTGTCGAATCAATAAATTTGGGTTGAATACTTTACCCTTGAAAGCTGTTGCGATCCCCTACACTTGTGGGTTATCAAGACTAATTTCTGGCGCTGTTGCCGGGGAGCATAACTCTATTCTCTGAGTCACTTGGTATTTATATCTGTTGATCACTATGAAGAACTTGAAAGACGCTAAAACCAAGATCTATCCCTCAACTACGAGGGGAGGTAAGGAACTGCCATCTAGCTCTGCACTAGATTCTCCTTCTGTTATGAGTAAGTTTGCGACACCTAAACCTACTACTGCTATGAATTCTAATATGTCGCATGTTATTAATGATGCCACTTCTGCTTTGCATGATACTTCTGATGAAACTACTTCTGTGCGTGATACTACTTTGCCTTTAGGTGAATTTCTTGATGAACAACTTGCTAGGACTAGAGAGAACGAAATTATTGAGGATGCTATTATTGATGATAGTGATGATGAAGGTTCTCCGAATGATTATGAATTGTCTGTTGTTCCTGAGGGTTATGTTATGAATGAAGAAGCTGCTAGAGCTATCTTTGCTTGCAATGATAGATATGATCTTAAGAAATTATTATCTAAATGGAAGCAGCAATCTCTTAATGCTAGAATGAAACCTGGCCCTGCTTTTTCTACTTCACCTATCTGTGTTACTGATAAGGATTATGAATTCTATGTTGATCCTAAAATTATTACTTTGGTAGAATCTGATCCTTTTTATGGCCTTGAATCTGATACTGTTGTGGCATATCTTACCAAGTTGAATGATATAGCTACCATGTTTACTCATGATGATAATTTTTTCTATTTTTATATCCTTGAGATATTTCCGTTCTCATTAAAGGGTGATGCTAAGACTTGGTATAATTCTCTTGCTCCTGGTTGTGTGCGTAGTCCCCAGGATATGATTTATTACTTCTCTGCTAAATATTTTCCTGCTCATAAGAAACAAGCTGCCTTGCGGGAAATATATAATTTTTTGCAAATCAAAGAAGAGAGTCTCCCACAAGCTTGGGGGAGGCTTCTCCGATTACTTAATGCTTTGCTTGATCATCCTCTTAAGAAAAATGAAATACTTTATATCTTTTATAATGGACTAACCGATGCTTCCAAGGACTACTTGGATAGTTGTGCTGGTTGTGTTTTCAGGGAAAGAAAAGTCGACAAAGCTGAATTACTATTGAATAATATGTTGACTAATGAAAATAATTGGAATCTTCCTGATCCAATTCCTGAGGCAATTCCTGAACCAATTGAGCCAACTCCTGAGCCTATTCCTAAACCCACTCCGAAGAAGAGAGGTCTTTTATTTCTCAGTCCTGAAGATATGCAAGAGGCAAAGAAATCAATGAAAGAAAAAGGTATTAAAGCTGAAGATGTTAAGAATTTACCACCTATTGAAGAAATACATGGTCTTAATATACCGCCTGTTGAAGAACCACATTGTCTTGATAACCCGACACAGGTAGTAAAGGTAAATTATCTCTATAGATATGATAAAGTTGAAATTCCCTCTACTAAATTTCATAGCCCATGCTAGATGAATTTGATGACTTTATGGCTAGACAAGAAAGTTTCAATGCTTATGTTGGTAGAGAGTTAAAGAATAATGCTCTCGAGATAGGACACGTAAGCGATAATATGGCTAGAGTTAAAGGTGAACTTAAAATCATTAGCAAATATGCGTTTATGGTTGCTACTCAAGCTGAGCAAGTACTTAAAGCTCAAAATGATTTGCTTGATGAATTAAATAATAAGAATGACTTTGCTATTAGAGTGGCTACTAGAACTGGTAGAATGACTCAGGAACCTTTGTATCCTGAAGGCCACCCTAAGAGAATCGAGCAAGATTCTCAGAGAAATAATTTAGAAGCACCTAGTTCTTCCAAAAAGAAGAAGAAGAAAAATGACAGGACTTTGCATGCTTCTAGTGAACCTACTGTAGACACACCTAAGAATCCCAATGATATTTCTATTTCTGATGCTGAAACACAATCAGGGGATGAACATGAACCTAGTGATAATGTTAATGATAATGTTCATGTTGATGCTCAACCTAGCAAAAACAATGATGTAGGGATTGAACCTGCTGTTGATCTTGATAACCCACAATCAAAGAATCAACGTTATGATAAGAGAGATTTTGTTGCTAGGAAGCACGGTAGAGAAAGAGAACCATGGGTTTACAAACCCATGCCCTTTCCTCCTAAACCATCCAAGACAAAGGATGATGAGGATTTTGAGCGCTTTGCTGAAATGATTAGACCTATCTTCTTACGTATGCGCTTGACTGATATGCTTAAAGTAAATCCTTATGCCAAGTTTATGAAGGATTTCATTACAAATAAAAGAAAGATATCGGAAGCTGAAATTTCCACCATGCTTGCTAATTACACTTTTAAGGGTGGAATACCAAAGAAACTTGGAGATCCGGGGGTACCAACTATACCATGCTCCATTAAAAGAAACTATGTTAGAACTGCTTTATGTGATCTTGGAGCCGGTGTTAGTGTTATGCCTCTCTCTTTATATCATAGACTTGAATTGAATAAGTTGACACCGACTGAAATATCTTTGCAAATGGCTGATAAATCAACTGCCATACCTGTCGGTATTTGTGAGGATGTGCCCGTTGTAGTTGCAAATGTCACTATCTTAACGGACTTTGTTATTCTTGGTATTCCTGAGGACGATAGTATGTCGATTATCCTTGGTAGAACTTTTTTGAACACTGCAGGGGCTGTTATTGATTGCAACAAAGGCAATGTCACTTTTTATGTTAATGGTAATGAGCATACGGTACACTTTCCGAGGAAACAATCTCAAGTTCATAGTATCAATTCTATTGGAAAAGTTCAAACTATTATTCTTGGAGGTTTTGAATTTCCTCTCCCTACTGTCAAGAAAAAGTATGACATTCTTATTGTTGGGGATTTTCATATCCCCGTTGAGGTAACTTAGTGTTATTCGAAATTTCTCTGGTTCCGTGTTATTCGGAATGAGTTTGTTAATAAGACTTGATCAACCTTGTTAGTGGATTCATTTTGATGATCATGAGATGGATGAAACTAGAAGGCACAACCTTCTGTACCCTCTTTTTACTTTCTGTTATTTAGAATAAATAAATCAAAAATATTATTATTCGTCTGTTTTCTGAATTATCCGTGCAATAAAAATTATTCTGAAAATAAAAGTGCTCCAAATGCCCTGCAAATTTAGTATGATTTTTTATGGAATATTTGAGGATTTTAGGCACTGAAATCACTGCAGGAGGGGCAAGCACCATGCCATGAGAGTGGAGGGCGCGCCCACCCCCTGGGCGCCCCCCCCCCCCCCATCTTGTGGGCCCCTGGTGCCCCCCTCCACTTATGCCAGCACCCACACACTCCATCTTCTTCCCAAAAAATCCCCATCCAACTCAAGCACGAGTTCTAGCTCGTTTTGCTACGATTTTTGATCTCCTTGCTCAGAGCTCCATTCACAAAACTGCTTTGGGAGATTGTTGCTTGAAAAAGAATTATGTCTAGGAGATTGTACCAAGGTGGTTCCTCAGTAAAGAAAGGACCCAGGATTGCTATGCGTGAGCAAGATATTGGATTACCGAGGGACGCGGATGTATGATCTTGTGAGTGGCCATCCGATGATTTTATGGTTGAAGCAGGCTTTAAGGAGGAATTTGACGCGTATGTGCGTAATGCTGAGCTGGAGGACTTCTTACAAGATAAGTGTCCTCAGTATTATCAATTGACTGATTCCTTTGTACAGAGGTTTAAATATAACTGTACACGTAATTCTCCTAGTGTCCTATTTGATATTTATGATACATCTTACACCATGGACTTAGAGGATTTTACAATTGCTTGCAAACTTCCGCAGTGGGGTAATATTAATGATCCCCATAAATCTGAATTTAGAGATTTCCTTGCTAGTATTACTGTGGGAGAATCCAGGGACATAGCACAAGCTACCATAGGGAGCATTCATTTTCCTGCTATACATTATTTCGCTCTCTTCATTGATAGATGCATTAACGGTAAAGATGAAGCATGTCATATGTGTGTTCCCGATCTTTGTGTCCTCAAGAGTGCGGTGGTAGGTTATAAAGGTTATAACTTGGGGGCAATAGTTGCACGTAGGTTGCAGAATAATGGTAGAGCTGGAGATTTATTTGGAGGAATTTATGCAACCCGTGTGGCCAATTATCTTGGTATAGTCCCACAAGAGGGGGGTATGATGATACCTCCTGCTTATTTAGATTATGACGCTATGGTCAATCATCATTTTCTTAGGAGGAATGAACAATTCCTCCATTATCGACTAATCTATAACAGACGCAACGTCGTCCATGTTACTCTTCCCGCTCCTCTCCTTTTTAATTATCAGGCAAAAGGAAGATATGTTGTTACCAGGGAGGAAGCAGATGAACACGAGTGGAGAGCGGAGGCAGCTCGCCAACATGCTGCAGCTCAGGAGGCGGTTGCTGCTACATCTCAGTACGACCCTAGCTACAACTATGGATATCAACCAGGCGGTCCTTGGTATTAGACCAACTTAGGCCAAAAGCCTAAGCTTGAGGGAGTACGTATTTCTCACCGACTTTACATTCATGTTCACACACTAGTCGTCGGTGCTCATACTCTTTCATTGTATTATCCATGCTAGTTTAAATTTCTTTTTCTAGTTTTCTTCTTGTGTGTTTGATAAACCTTAAGAAAACCCCAAAAAATTAGTTAGTTTAATTTCCATGCTTGTAGTGGAATTAAAATGAAAACCCAAAAAGATTTCTCGTTCTTCTTTTACTTGTTGGGAGCTTTCCCGTGTAAATAGTTTTATTTTCTTTTCTTTGGGGGTCGAGAAGACCATATTGAAAATGCTTAGTGGCTCTCATATGCATAATTGTTTATTTAACTTAGAGCCCATATTATCTTGTCTTCTCTTTTGAGTTGAATGCTTGCAGATTCCAGCTTAGTCCAATGCACGTACACTATTATTATTATACACATCGTTCGGTCGTGCGAGTGAAAGGCAATAATGACGATATATGATGGACTGATTGAGACGAGAAAAGCTGGTATGAACTCAACCTCTCTTGTTTTTGTAAATATGATGAGTTCATCGTTTCAGATTCAGCTTATTATGAAGTAAACATATTTGCAGTGACATTTAGAGATTATAGTTGCTTGTGCCATGCTTGATTAGATATGAGTTATAATGGTTTACCTTGCGTGCCAACATGCTATTAGAATGATTATGATGTGGTATGATGGGATGGTATCCTCCTTTGAATGAATTGAGTGACTCGACTTGGCACATGTTCACGCATGTAGTTGAAAAAATCAACATAGCCTTCATGATATTTATGTTCATGGTGGATTATATCCTACTCATGCTTGTATTCGGTATGAATCAATTTTAATGCATGTTCATGACTGTTGTCGCTCGATCTTTCAGTTGGTCGCTTCCCAGTCTTTTGCTAGCCTCCACCATTACTAAGCGGGAATATTGCTTGTGCATCCAAACTCCTTAAACCCCAAAGTTATTCCATATGAGTCCACCATACCTTCCTATATGCGGTATCTACCTACCGTTCCAAGTAAATTTGTATGTGCCAAACTCCAAACCTTCAAATGAAATTCTGTTTTGTATGCTCGAGCAGCTCATGTTACAACTAGAGCTGCCTATATCTTCCATGCTAGGTGGGTTATTCTCAAGAGGAGTGGACTCCGCTCCTCATTCACGAGAAAGGGACGGTAACCAGGATGCCCAGTCCCATGATCCAAAAAGATCAAAGCAAATCAAAATAATTAAACAAAACTCCCCCAGGGCTGTTATTAGTTGGAGGCACTCGTTGTTTCGAGCAAGCCATGGATTGATGCTTGTTGGTGGTTGGGGGAGTATAAACCTTTACCATTCTGTTTGGGAACTGCCTATAATGCATGTAGTATGGAAGATACAGCCATCTCATAGTGGTTGCGTTAACAGCGAAAGTATGCCGCTCAAAATGTTATTCAATCTCTATTTTAAAATCAAGCTCTAGCACCGCTACAAATCCATGCTTCCCTCTGCGAAGGGCCTATCTATTTACTTTTGTGTTGAGTCAGCACCCTTCTTATTAAAAAGCACCCCCTGGAGAGCACACTGTCATTTGCATTCATTATTATTGGTTTATATTGGGTATGACTTGATTGGATCTCTTTTACCATGAATTACAATGTTTAGTCAGTCCTTGATCTTTAAAGGTTCTCTACATTTATGTTTTGCGGTCTCAGAAAGGGCTAGCGAGATACCATTTTGTTATATCATGTTATGATTGTTTTGAGAAAGTGTTGTCATCCGAGTTTTATTATTATCGCTCGCTAGCTGATTATGCCTTTGATATGAGTAGTTATGTGACCTAAGTGTTATTGTAAGTATGGTTAGTTCATAATGTTGTTGAAACCTGAATGATGGCTTTGCATGTTTACAACAACAAGAGCAAACAGAGTTTGTAAAAGTTTTTCTTTATCACTTTCAGTTTATCAATTGAATTGCTTGAGGACAAGCAAAGGTTTAAGCTTGGGGGAGTTGATACGTCTCCAACGTATCTACTTTTCCAAACACTTTTGCCCTTGTTTTGGACTCTAACTTGCATGATTTGAATCAAACTAACCCGGACTTACGCCGTTTTCAGCAGAACTGCCATGATGTTGTTTTATGTGTAGAAAACAAAAGTTCTTGGAATGTCCTGAAAATCCACGGAGGCACTTTTTGGAAAATATAAAAAATACTGGAGAAAGAATCAAGACCAGGGGGGCCACACCCTGTCCACGAGGGTGGGGGGCGCGCCCTCCCCTGCTGAGCGCGCCCCCTGTCTCGTGGGCCTCCTGAGGCTCCACCGACCTCAACTCCAACTCTATTTATTCCGTCTCGCGGAGAAAAAAAATCAGAGAGAAAGTTTCATCACGTTTTACGATACGGAGCCGCCGCCAAGCCCTAATCTCTCTCGGGAGGGCTGATCTGGAGTCCGTTCAAGGCTCCGGAGAGGGGGATTCGTCGCCGTCGTCATCATCAACCATCCTCCACCACCAATTTCATGATGCTCACCGCCGTGCGTGAGTAATTCCATCATAGGCTTGCTGGACGGTGATGGGTAGGATGAGATTTACCATGTAATCAAACTAGTTTTGTTAGGGTTTGATCCCTAGTATCCACTATGTTCTGAGATTGATGTTGCTATAACTTTGCTATGCTTAATGCTTGTCACTAGGGCCCGAGTGCCATGATTTCAGATCTGAACCTATCATGTTTTCATGAATATATGTGTGTTCTTGATCCTATCTTGCAATTCTATAGTCACCTATTATGTGTTATGATCCGACAACCCCGAAGTGACAATAATCGAGATACTTCTCGGTGATGACCGTAGTTTGAGGAGTTCATGTATTCACTATGTGTTAATACTTTGGTTCGGTTCTCTATTAAAAGGAGGCCTTAATATCCCTTGGTTTCCGCTAGGACCCCACTGCCATGGGAGGGTAGGACAAAAGATGTCATGCAAGTTCTTTTCCATAAGCACGTATGACTATTTACGGAATACATGCCTACATTACATTGATGAATTGGAGCTAGCTCTGTGTCACCCTATGTTATAGCTATTACATGAGGAATCGCATCCGACATAATTATCCATCACTAATCCATTGCCTACGAGCTTTTCACATCTTGTGCTTTGCTTATTTACTTTCCCGTTGCTATTGTTACAGTTACTACAAAACCCAAAAACATTACTTTTGCTACCATTACCTTTATTATCATATTACTTTGCTGCAGATACTAAGTTATCCAGGTGTGGTTGAATTGACAACTCAACTGCTAATACTCAAGAATATTCTTTGGCTCCCCTTGTGTCGAATCAATAAATTTGGGTTGAATACTTTACCCTCGAAAGTTGTTGCGATCCCCTACACTTGTGGGTTATCAGTTAGTAGGAAGAACAGATGTTTTTTCTAGATCTTTGCTTTTGGAGCTACATATTTGTATATGATCTTTGAATCATTGAGATGCATTAACATGTTGATCTTATGTATGGGAATCATACTAGTTAGTTTTAGTTGAGACGCAAGATCCGAAGTGGATGATCTTTGCTTTTCGAGCTACATATTTGTATATGATCCGTGAATCATTGAGATGCATTAACAGTTACTTATTTCTGTTCGCTCAGTGTTTACAAGTTACTGATCAATCACTAGCTAGCCTACAAATGCGCTCCTGGCAGTTTTATTTGCGATGAAAGATGCGAAGTGGCTGTTTTTTGAATAAAAATGCCTACCTCTGAAGAAACTGACAAGCTACACTACTGATCCTACACGGATAAATAGCGGATCATGCACGTACTACCTCCTTTCTGGTTTGCAGGGCTCAATTCAAGAAACGACCTACTCGATCCTACATGAATAAATAGCGGATCACACACGTACTAGTACCTCCTTTCCGGTTTGCAGGGCTTAATTCAAACCTCTCACCAACCAAGGTACTCCCTCCCTCCGGGTTTATTAGTCCCATGAGCAAAGCAGCAAGACCAAGGCATGGCAATAAGTAACGGCATGCAGAAGTTTAAGCCTAATTAATTCCACCGATTTAAATGGCTGCATGCGTGCCCTCGGCTGCGACTCGTTGCATGCTGCTCCGCATACTGGCTGCGAGCAATTTTGAGTGCCTGCATGTAGCCAGTCGTAATTAAGGCAGCTAACTGATGCGAAAAAAGATATACCTTCAAGAACTCACCTCCCCGGCAACAGCGCTAGAAAAGAGCTTGATGTCTACTACACAACCTTCTTCTTGTAGACGTTGTTGGGCCTACAAGTGCATAGGTTTGTAGGACAGTAGCAAATTTCCCTCAAGTGGATGACCTAAGGTTTATCAATCCGTGGGAGGCATAGGATGAAGATGGTCTCTCTTAAGCAACCCTGCAACCAAATAACAAAGAGTCTCTTGTATCCCCAACACACCCATTACAATGGCAAATTGTATAGGTGCACTAGTTCCGCGAAGAGATGGTGATACAAGTGCAATATGGATGGTAGATAAAGGTATTTGTAATCTGAAATTATAAAAACATCAAGGTAACTAACGATAAAAGTGAGTGTAAACGGTATTGCAATGCTTGGAAACAAGGCCTAAGGTTCATACTTTCACTAGTGCAAGTTCTCTCAACAATAAGATCATATAACAATCCCTCAACATGCAACAAAGAGTCACTCCAAAGCCACTAATAGCGGAGAACAAACGAAGAGATTATGGTAGGGTACGAAACCACCTCAAAGTTATTCTTTCGGATCAATCTATTCAAGAGTTCGTATTAGAATAACACCTTAAGACACAAATCAACCAAAACCCTAATGTCACCTAGATACTCCATTGTCACCTCAAGTATCCGTGGGCATGATTATATGATATGCATCACACAATCTCAGATTCATCTATTCAACCAACACAAAGTACTTTCAAGAGTGCCCCAAAGTTTCTACTGGAGAGTCAAGACGAAAACGTGTGCCAACCCCTATGCATAGGTTCATGGGCGGAACTTGCAAGTTGATCACCAAAACATACATCAAGTGGCACATGATATCCCATTGTCACCACAGATAATCACGACAAGACATACATCAAGTGTTCTCAAATCATTAAAGACTCAGTCCGATAAGACAACTTCAAAGGGAAAACTCAATCCATTACAAGAGAGTAGAGGGGGAGAAACATCATAAGTTCTCAAATCATTAAAGCTTGCGATACATCAAGATCGTGCCATAGAGAGAACACGAGAGAGAGAAAGAGATAAAACACATAGCTACTAGTACATACCCTCAGCCCCGAGGGTGAACTACTCCCTCCTCGTCATGGAGAGCGCCAGGATGATGAATATGGCCACCGGTGATGGGTTCCCCCTCCGGCAGGGTGCTGGAACGGGCTCCCGAGAGGTTTTTGGTGGCTACAGAGGCTTGCGGCGGTGGAACTCCCGATCTATCTTCTGTTTTGATGTTTTTAGGGTACGTGGGCTTATATAGGTGAAAGAAGTCGGTCGGGGGAGCCTTGAGAGGCCCACGAGAGGGTAGGGCGCGCCCAGGGGGTGGGCGCGCCCCCTATCTCGTGGCTTCCTCGATGCTCTTCTGACGTGAACTCCAAGTTTCCAGGATCATATTCTTCCTAAAAATCACGCTCCCGAAGGTTTCATTCTGCTTGGACTCCGTTTGATATTCCTTTTCTTCGAAATACTGAAACACGCAATAAAACAGCAATATGGGTTGGGCCTCCGGTTAATAGGTTAGTCCCAAAAGTAATATAAAAGCGTATAATAAAGCCCGTAAACATTCAAAACACATAATAATATAGCATGAATGCTTCATAAATTATAGATACGTTGGAGACGTATCAGCATCCCCAAGCTTAATTCCTACTCGTCCTCGAGTAGGTAAATGATAAAAGAAAGAATTTATGAAGTGTGAATGCTAGCAGGTGCACAAGTTTGATCAATGATAATTTGAATCACCTTTTCTAGCATGATTATATGTCATAACAGTAGTTCATCTCATAAAACCCCTCACGAACAAGTAACAAGCAATTCACATGTTGAAAGCATAGACCATAATCTAGCAAACTTCATTCTTAGTCATCAAACAATTACAATTCATCTTATTTTCAGGAAGGAAACCCACATACTCAACTATCATATAGTCTTCTACAATTGCTAACACTCACGCAATACTAATGGTTTTGCAGTTTTAATCGAACACTGAGAAAGATAGGGGCTTATAGTGTTGCCTCCCAATGTATTCACCTTTGGGTGATGTCAACAATAATAGTTCATGCTAACTTACATCCAATTGGATATATATATCAGGATCACCCCGACACAAAGTGCTTGCCAAAGGATAAAATGAAAAATGGAAAGGTGAAGATCACCTTGACTCTTGCATAAAGTAAAAGACATAAAGTAAAAGATAGGCCCTTCGCAGAGGGAAGCAGGGATTTGCAGAGGTGCCAGAGCTCAATTTTGAAAATAGAGATAAATAATTTTGAGAGGTATGATCTCATTGTCAATATAACAACCAAGAGTTCCCAATATCTTCCATACTACATACATTATAGGCGGTTCCCAAACAGAATGGTAAAAGTTTTTACTCCCCCTCCACCAACAATCATCAATCCATGGCTTGCCCGAAAAAACGGGTGCCTCCAACTAACATCAAACCAAGGGGAGTTTTGTTTGCAATTATTTTTTATTTGATTTTGATCTTTTGATCATGGGACTTGGCATCCCGGTTACCAGCCATTTTTCTCGTGAATGATGAGCGGAGTCCACTCATCTTGAGAATAACCCACCTAGCATGGAAGATACTGACAGCCCTCAGTTGCTACATGAGCGATTCGGGCATACAAAACAGATTGTTATTTGAAGATTTAGAGGTTGGCACATGCAAATTTACTTGGAACGGCAGGTAAATACCGCATATAGGTAGGTATGGTGGACTCTCATGGCAAAACTAGGTTTAAGGATATTTGGAAGCACAAGTAGTATCTCTACTTGGTGCAAGGAACCTTGGCTAGCATGAGGGGGAAAGGCAAGCTCAACATGTTTGAATGATCCATGACAATATACTTTAACTGAGATGTGAGAAAACATAACCCGTTACGTTGTCTTCCTTGTCCAAC
This sequence comes from Triticum aestivum, assembly GCF_018294505.1. Classification (NCBI taxonomy): domain Eukaryota; kingdom Viridiplantae; phylum Streptophyta; class Magnoliopsida; order Poales; family Poaceae; genus Triticum; species Triticum aestivum. The sequence goes on along the minus strand of NC_057798.1, from coordinate 107,411,137 downwards.
ATCAACGCTTTAGCATGTCATACTTAATGAGTGCTCGCAATTATAAAATATGTCTAGGATAGTATATTTATATGTGAAATCTCTCTTCCTTCAATATTCTTTCATGAATTGTTCAAATGACCAATACAATGCTTGCTAACCTTCAATAAACCTCTACTTATTAGAGGTGAAGTCATTACTCCCCATGGGATAAGCAAATGAGACATATATAATTTCAGATTTATGACATTCAACTCATTCAACCGTTTACTCATAGGATATAAGTGAAGCACACGAGTAAATAACAAACTACTCCAAAAAGATATAAGTGAAGATCAATGAGTAGCTAAATAATTATGTAACTATGTGAAGACTCTCTCTCATTAAAGAATTTCAGATCTTGGTATTTTATTCAAACAGCAAGCAAAACAAAATAAAATGACATTGCAAGGATAGCACAACTCATGTGAAAAAAGCAAAAACTTAGGCTCAACCGATACTAACCGATAGTTGTTGAAGAAGAAAGGTGGGATGCCTAACGGGGCATCCCCAAGCTTAGATGCTTGAGACTTCTTGAAATATTATCTTGGGGTGCCTTGGTCATCCCCAAGCTTGAAATTTTGTGTCTCCTTAATTCCTCTCATATCATGGTTTCTCTATTTCTCAAAAACTTCATCCACATAAAACTCAACAAGAACTCATGAGATAAGTTAGTATAAACCAATGCAAAACCTTATCATTTTCTACTGTAACAAATCACTAAAATTATTATTCAACATTGCATACTAAATGTCTCTGCTTATTTAATACTCCTATCCTCAAATAGAATCATTAAACAAGCAAACATATGCAAACAATGCAAACATAACAGCAATCTGGCAAAACAGTATAGTCTGTAAAGAATGCAAGATTCATCATACTTCCCTAACTCCAAAAATTATGAAAGAAAATTCCCACTGTAGAATATTTATCATATCTCAATATGCATAAAGTTTAAACGTTATACCATTCTCTGACTTTTCTAGGGAATTTTTGCAACAGCGGTAAACTTTCTGTTTTTAAACAGCAACATGTGTACTAGCAAAATAAGCATGGTAAAGGTTATCCTTGACATTTTTATTGAACCTAAAGATGCAAAACATTATTCTAACTAAAAGCAAGCAAATACTAACAAAATAAAATGATACTCCAAGCAAAACACATATCATGTGGTGAATAAAAATATAGCTTCAAGTAAAGTTATCGATGAACGAAGACGAAAGAGGTGATGCCTTCCGGGGCATCCCCAAGATTAGGCTCTTGGTTGTCCTTGAATATTACCTTGGGGTGTCTTGGGCATCTCCAATCTTAGGATCTTTCCACTCCTTATTACGTAGTCCATCGAATCTTTACCCAAAACTTGAAAACTTCAACCACACAAAACTCAAAACAAAACTCGTAAGCTCCGTTAGTATAAGAAAATAAAACCACCACTTAGGTACTGTAATGAACTCATTATAAATTCATATTGGTATAATCTACTGTATTCTAACTTCTCTATGGTTCATACCCTCTGATACTACTCATAGATTCATCAAAATAAGCAAACAACACAATGAAAACAGAATCTGTCCAAAAACAGAACAGTCTGTAGTCATCTGTATCAAACGTATACTTCTGGAAATCAAACAAATCTGAAATAAATTGGAGGACATGAGAAATTTGTCTGTTAATCATCTGAAAAAAGAATCAACCTAAAATCACTCTCCTGTAAAAAATGGCAGCTAATCTCGTGAGCGCAAAAGTTTCTGTTTTTTACAGCAAGATCACATGAACTTCACCCAAGACTTCCCAAAGGTTCTACTTGGCACAAAAACTAATTAAAACATAAAACCACATCTAACCACAGGCTAGATGAATTATTTATTACTAAACAGGAACAAAAATCAAGGAGCAAAAATAAAATTGGGTTGCCTCCCAACAAGCGCTATCGTTTAACGCCCCTAGCTAGGCATGATGATATGATCCTCACATAAAAGATAAGAATTGAAACATAAAGAGAGCATCATGAAGAATATGACTAGAACATTTAAGTCTAACCCACTTCCTATGCATAGGGATTTTGTGAGCGAACAACTTATGGGAACAATAATCAACTAGCACGGGAAGGTAAAACAAGCATAGCTTCAAGATTTTAAGCACATAGGGAGGAAACTTGATATTATTGCAATTCCTACAAGCATATATTCCTCCCTCATAATAATTTTCAGTAGCATCATGAATGAATTCAACAATATAACCAGCACATAAAACATTCTTTTCATGATCTACAAGCATAGAATTTTTACTACTCTCCACATAATCAAATTTCTTCTCATGAATAATAGTGGGAGCAAACTCAACAAAATAATTATCATGTGAGGCATAATCCAATTGAAAACTAAAATCATGATGATAAGTTTAATGGTTATCATTATTCCTAATAGCATACAAGTCATCACAATAATCATCATAGATATCAACTTTGTTCTCATAATCAATTGGAACCTCTTCCGAAATAGTGCAATCATCACTAAATAAAGTTGACACTCTTCCAAATCCACTTTCATGTTCATCACAATAAGATTCAACATCCTCCAAAATAGTTGGATCACTACTTCCTAAAGTTGACACTCTTCCAAACCCACTTTCATCAATATAATCATCATAAATAGGAGGCATGCTTTCATCATAATAAATTTGCTCATCAAAACTTGGGGGACAAAAAATATCATCTTCATCAAACATAGCATCCCCAAGCTTGTGGCTTTGCATATCATTAGCATCATGGATATTCAAGGAATTCATACTAACAACACTGCAATCATGCTCATCATTCAAAGATTTAGTATCAAACATTCTATAGATTTCTTCTTCTAGCACTTGAGCACAATTTTCCTTTTCATCATACTCACGAAAGATATTAAAAAGACGAAGCGTATGAGACAAACTTAACTCCATTTTTTTGTAGTTTTCTTTTATAAACTAAACTAGTGATAAAACAAGAAACAAAAAGATTCGATTGCAAGATCTAAAGATATACCTTCAAGCACTCAACTCCCCGGCAACAGCGCCAGAAAAGAGCTTGATGTCTACTACACAACCTTCTTCTTGTAGACGTTGTTGGGCCTGCAAGTGCACAGGTTTGTAGGACAGTAGCAAATTTCCCTCAAGTGGATGACCTAAGGTTTATCAATCCGTGGGAGGCGTAGGATGAAGATGATCTCTCTCAAGCAACCCTGCAACCAAATAACAAAGAGTCTCTTGTGTCCCCAACACACCCAATACAATGGCAAATTGTATAGGTGCACTAGTTCGGCGAAGAGATGGTGATACAAGTGCAATATGGATGGTAGATAAAGGTATTTGTAATCTGAAATTATAAAAACAGCAAGGTAACTAATGATAAAAGTGAGCGTAAATGGTATTGCAATGCTTGGAAACAAGGCCTAAGGTTCATACATTCACTAGTGCAAGTTCTCTAAAAAATAATAACATAGATAGATCATATAACAATCCCTCAACATGCAACAAAGAGTCACTCCAAAGCCACTAATGGCGGAGAACAAACGAAGAGATTATGGTAGGGTACGAAACCACCTCAAAGTTATTCTTTTGGATCAATCTATTCAAGAGTTCGTACTAGAATAACACCCTAAGACACAAATCAACCAAAACCCTAATGTCACCTAGATACTCCATTGTCACCTCAAGTATCTGTGGGCATGATTATACGATATGCATCACACAATCTCAGATTCATCTATTCAACCAACACAAAGTACTTCAAAGAGTGCCCCAAAGTTTATACCGGAGAGTCAAGACGAAAACTTGTGCCGACCCCAATGCATAGGTTCATGGGCGGAACCCGCAAATTGATCACCAAAACATACATCAAGTGGCACATGATATCCCATTGTCACCACAGATAATCACGGCAAGACATACATCAAGTGTTCTCAAATCATTAAAGACTCAATCTGATAAGACAACTTCAAAGGGAGAACTCAATCCATTGCGAGAGAGTAGAGGGGGAGAAACATCATAAGATCCAACTATAATAGCAAAGCTCACGATACATCAAGATCGTGCCATAGAGAGACCATGAGAGAGAGAGAGAGAGAGAGATCAAACACATAGCTACTGGTACATACCCTCAGCCCGAGGGTGAACTACTCCTTCCTCATCATGGAGAGCGTCGGGATGATGAAGATGGCCACCGGTGATGGGTTCCCCCTCCGGCAGGGTGCCGAAACGGGCTCCTGAGAGGTTTTTGGTGGCTACAGAGGCTTGTCACGGTGGAACTCCTGATCTATCTTCTGTTTTGATGTTTTTAGGGTACCTAGGCTTATATAGGTGAAAGAAGTCGGTCGGGGGAGCCTCGAGGGGTCCATGAGAAGGTAGGGCGCGCCCAGGGGGTGGGCGCGCCCCCCTATCTCCTGGCTTCCTCGATGCTCTTCTAACGTCAACTCCAAGTCTCCAGGATCATATTCTTCCTAAAAATCATGCTCCTGAAGGTTTCATTCCGTTTGGACTTCGTTTGATATTCCTTTTCTTCGAAATACTGAAACAGGCAATAAAACAACAATATGGGTTGGGCCTCCGGTTAAGAGGTTAGTCCCAAAAGTAATATAAAAGTGTATAATAAAGCCCGTAAACATTCAAAACACATAATAATATAGCATGAATGCTTCATAAATTATAGATACGTTGGAGACGTATCACGGTCTTTTTAAATCCGTGGAATCATTATTGACAAGGAGGGAGATGATTCGAGTGCACTCGTTTGACCGCCATGCCGGCGTGCGACCTAGACGGGACGGGACGACACAGTCATAATTCCAGTTTCTCTAGTTTTCCACGGCAAGCTGGCGCGCTAAGCCATTATGCATTGAATTCCAATGACCGTCGCGCTACGTTTCGCCTATAAGTACTGTTTCCCGGCCTTCTCCGATTGCACCGTGACCCAACTCGCCATATCCTCGTAAGCCCCCACCGGCCCGATGTCCCTCGCCACGTCCGCCATGCCCCCGCCCGTCCACGGTAGGTGATGCCGGAGGCGGTCACCACTGGAACTAGTGTTCGGTTTTTCACCGAAAGGCAGACGGAGGGAGGAGGCATTCTATCTGTCTTTAGATGGCAATGCGGAGATCGAGGAGTTGTTGGAGAGCGACCGCATGGTGGAGGAGCTGGAGTTGTTGGAGCACGACCGCCTGGCAGAGGAGCAGCGTATCGCCAATTTGCGCCGCCAGCGGGACATGGAGCAGCAGCGCACCGACGCTCTGAGTCGGGAGCAGAGCGCCTGCAACTGGGCCGACTACGTGGAGGACGGCGCCTGGCAAATAGCCCTGGAGGTTGTCGGGCACGCACGTGTTCGCGACGCCGATTTTTACTACCAGCTCGTCAAGTGGGTTTCTGATGTCTACTACACAACCTTCTTCTTGTAGACGTTGTTGGGCCTGCAAGTGCACAGGTTTGTAGGACAGTAGCAAATTTCCCTCAAGTGGATGACCTAAGGTTTATCAATCCGTAGGAGGAATAGGATGAAGATGGTCTCTCTCAAACAACCCTGCAACCAAATAACAAAGAGTCTCTTGTGTCCCCAACACACGCAATACAATGGTAAATTGTATAGGTGCACTCGTTCGGCGAAGAGATGGTGATACAAGTGCAATATGGATAGTAGATAAAGGTTTTTGTAATCTGAAATTATAAAAACAGCAAGGTAACAAGCAGTAAAAGTGAGCGTAAACGGTATTGCAATGATAGGAAACAAGGCCTAGGGTTCATACTTTCACTAGTGCAAGTTCTCTCAACAATAATAACATAGATAGATCATATAACAATCCCTCAACATGCAACAAACAGTCACTCCAAAGCCACTAATAGCGGAGAACAAACGTAGAGATTATGGTAGGGTACGAAACCACCTCAAAGTTATCCTTTCTGCTCTATCTATTCAAGAGTTCGTAGTAAAATAACATGGAGTTATTCTTTCCGCTCAATCTATCATAGAGTTCATACTAGAATAACACCTTAAGACACAAATCAACCAAAACCCTAATGTCACCTAGATAATCCATTGTCACCTCAAGTATCCGTGGGCATGATTATACGATATGCATCACACAATCTCAGATTCATCCAACCAACACAAAGTACTTCAAAGAGTGCCCCAAAGTTTCTACCGGAGAATCAAGAAAACGTGTGCCAACCCCTATGCATAGGTTCATGGGCGGAACCCGCAAGTTGGTCACCAAAACATACATCAAGTGGCACGTGATATCCCATTGTCACCACAGATAAACACGACAAGACATACATCAAGTGTTCTCAAATCAAAGACTCAATCCAATAAGATAACTTCAAGAGGGAAACCCAATTCATCACAAGAGAGTAGAGGGGGAGAAACATCATAAGATCCAACTATAATAACAAAGCTCGTGATACATCAAGATCGTGCCATGGAGAGAACACGAGAGAGAGAGATCAAACACATAGCTATTGGTACATACCCTCAGCCCCGAGGGTGAACTACTCCCTCCTCGTCATGGAGAGCGCTCTGATGATGAAGATGGCCACCGGTGATGGGTTCCCCCTCCAGCAGGGTGCCAGAACGGGCTCCCGAGAGGTTTTTGTTGGCTACAGAGGCTTGCGGCGGCGGAACTCCCGATCTATCTTGATATTCAATGGTTTTAGGGTACGTAGGCTTATATAGGCGAAAGAAGTCGGTCGGGGGGGTGCTCGAGGGGTCCATGAGACAGGGGGCATGCCCAGTAGGGGGGCGTGCCCCCTATCTCCTGGGCTCCTCGAGTATCTTCTAATGTAAACTCCAAGTCTCCAGGATGATAATCTTCCAAAAAATCACGTTGCCGAAGGTTTCATTCCGTTTGGACTCCATTTGAAATTCCTTTTCTTCAAAATACTGAAACAGGCAATAAAACAGCAATATGGGTTGGGCCTCCGGTTAATAGGTTAGTCCCAAAAGTAATATAAAAGTGTATAATAAAGCCCATGATCATTCAAAACAGATAATAAAATAGCATGAATGCTTCATAAATTATAGATACGTTGGAGACGTATCAGCATCCACAAGCTTAATTCCTACTCGTCCTCGAGTAGGTAAATGATAAAGAAAGAATTTATGAAATGTGAATTCTAGAAGGTGCACAAGTTTGATCAATGATAATTTCAATCACCTTTTCTAGCATGATCACATGTCATAACAGTAGTTCATCTCATAAAACTTCTAACGAATAAGTAACAAGCAATTCACAAGTTAAAGCATAGACCATAAACTTTCTTGAAAACTAGCAAACTTCATTCTTAGTCATCAAAACAATTGCAATCCATCCTATTTTCAGGAAGGGTCTATGTCAGAGCTTTGATTTAGCAAACTTCACATACTCAACTATCATATAGTCTTCTACAATTGCTAACACTCACGCAATACTTGTGGTTATGAAGTTTTAATCAGACACAGAGAAAGATAGGAAGTTGCCTCCAAACGTATTCTCCTTTGGGTGATGTCAACAATAATAGTTCATGCTAACGTACATCCAATTGGATATATATATCAGGATCATCCTAACACAAAGTGCTTACCAAAGGATAAAATGAAAAAGGGAAAGGTGAAGATCACCTTGACTCTTGCATAAAGTAAAAGACATAAAGTAAAAGATAGGCCCTTCGCAGAGGGAAGCAGAGGTTGTCATGTGCTTTTAGGGTTGGATACACAAAATCTTAATGCGAAAGAACGTCACTTTATATTGCCCCTTGTATATGGACCTTTATTATGCAGTCCATCGCTTTTATTGCTTCCATAACAAGTTCGTACAAAGCTTATTTTCTCCACACTAATAAGTCATGCATATTTAGAGAGCAATTTTTATTGCTTGCACCGATGACAACTTACTAGAAGGATCTTACTCAATCCATAGGTAGGTACGGTGGACTCTCATGGCAAAACTGGGTTTAAGGATATTTGGAAGCACAAGTAGTATCTCTACATGGTGCAAGGAATTTTGGCTAGCATGAGGGGGAAAGGCAAGCTCAACATGTTTGAATGATCCATGACAATATACTTTAACTGAGATGTGAGAAAACATAACCCATTACGTTGTCTTCCTTGTCCAACATCAACTCTTTAGCATGTCGTACTTAATGAGTGCTCATAATTATAAAAGATGTCTATGATAATATATTTATATGTGAAATCTCTCTTCCTTCAATATTCTTTCATGAATTGTTCAAATGACTAATACAATGCTTGCTAATCGTCAATAAATTTACAACCTCTACTTCTTAGATGTGAAGTCATTACTCCCCATGGGATAAGCAAATGAAGCATATATAATTTCAGATTTATGACAATCAACTCATTCAACAATTTACTCATAGGATATAAGTGAAGCACACGAGTAAATGACAAACTACTCCAACAAGATATAAGTGAAGATCATTGAGTAGCAAAATAATTATGTAGCTATATGAAGACTCTCTCTCATTAAAGAATTTCAGATCTTTGTATCTTATTCAAACAGCAAGCAAAACAAAATAAAATGACATTGCAAGGATAGCACAACTCATGTGAAGAAGCAAAAACTTAGGCTCAACCGATACTAACCGATAGTTGTTGAAGAAGAAAGGTGGGATGCCTACCGGGGCATCCCCAAGCTTAGATGCTTGAGACTTCTTGAAATGTTATCTTGGGGTGCCTTGGGCATCCCCAAGCTTGAGCTTTTATGTCTCCTTAATTCCTCTCATATCATGGTTTCTCTTTTTATCAAAAAGCTTCATTCACAACAAACTCAACAAGAACTCGTGCGATAGGTTAGTATAAACCAATGCAAAACCTTATCATTTTCTACTGTAACAAATCACTAAAATTATTATTCAACATTGCATACTAAATGCCTCTGCATATTTAATACTCCTATCCTCAAATAGAATCATTAAACAAGCAAACATATGCAAACAATGCAACCATAACAGCAATCTGCCAAAGCAGTACAGTCTGTAAAGAATGCAAGAGTAAAAATACTTCCCTAACTCCAAAAATATGAGAGAAAATTCCTACTGCAATAAATTTATCATATCTAAATATGCAAAAAGTTTCAACGTTATACCATTCTCTGACTTTTCTAGGGAATTTTTGCAACAGCGGTAAACTTTCTGTTTTCAGACAGCAACATGTGTACTAGCAAAATAAGCATGGTAAAGGTTATCCTTGACATTTTTATTAAACCTAAAGATGCAAAACATTATTCTAAATAAAAGCAAGCAAATACTAACAAAAGAAAATGACACTCCAAGCAAAACACATATCATGTGGTGAATAAAAATATAGCTCCAAGTAAAGTTACCGATGAACGAAGACGAAAGAGGGGATGCCTTCCAAGGCATTCCCAAGCTTAGGCTCTTGGTTGTCCTTAATATTACATTGGTGTGCCTTGCGCATCCCCAAGCTTAGGCTCTTGCCACTCCTTATTCCATAGTCCATCGAATCTTTACCCAAAACTTGAAAACTTCAACCACACAAAACTCAACACAAAACTCGTAAGCTCCGTTAGTATAAGAAAATAAAACCACCACTTAGGTACTGTAATGAACTCATTATAAATTCATATTGGTGTAATATCTACTGTATTCCAACTTCTATATGGTTCATACCCTCCGATACTACTCATAGATTCATCAAAATAAGCAAACAACACATAGAAGACAGAATCTGTCAAAAACAGAACAGTCTGTAGTAATCTGTATCAAACGTATACTTCTGGAACTCAAAAAAATCTTAAATAAATTGGTGGACCTGAGGAATTTGTCTATTAATCATCTTCAAAAAGAATCAACCTAAAAACACTCTTCAGTAAAAAATGGCAGCTATTCTAGTGAGCGCTAAAGTTTCTGTTTTTACAGCAAGATTATATAAACTTCACCCAAGTCTTCCCAAAGGTTCTACTTGGCACTTTGTTGAAACAAAAGCTATAAAACATTATTACTACAGTAGCATAATCATGTGGACACACAAAAACAGTAAGGATAAATATCGGGTTGTCTCCCAACAAGCGCTTTTCTTTAATGCCTTTTTAGCTAGGCATGATGATGGCAATGATGCTCACATAAAAGATAAGAATTGAAACATAATGGGAGCATCATGAAGCATATGACTAGAACATTTAAGCCTAACCCACTTCCTATGCATAGGGATTTTGTGAGCAAACAACTTATGGGAACAATAATCAACTAGCATAGGAAGGTAAAACAAGCATAGCTTCAAGATTTTAAGCACATAGAGAGGAAATTTCATATTATTGCAATTCCTACAAGCATATATTCCTCCCTCATAATAATTTTCAGTAGTATCATGAATGAATTCAACAATATAACCAGCACCTAAAGCATTCTTTTCATGATCTACTTGCATAGAAAATTTACTACTCTCCACATAAGCAAAATTCTTCTCATGAATAACAGTGGGAGCAAACTCAACAAAATAATTATCATGTGAGGCATAATCCAATTGAAAACTAAAATCATGATGACAAGTTTCATGGTTATCATTATTCCTAATAGCATACAAGCCATCACAATAATCATCATAGATAGCAACTTTGTTCTCATAATCAATTGGAACCTCTTCCGAAATGGTGGAATCATCACTAAATAAAGTTGACACTCTTCCAAATCCACTTTCATATTCATCACAATAAGATTCAACACCCTCCAAAATAGTGGGATCACTACCTCCTAAAGTTGACACTCTTCCAAACCCACTTTCATCAATATAATCATCATAAATAGGCGGCATGCTTTCATCATAATAAATTTTCTCATCAAAACTTGGGGGACTAAAAATATCATATTCATCAAACATAGCTTCCCCAAGCTTGTGGCTTTGCATATCATTAGCATCATGGATATTTAAGGAATTAATACTAACAACATTGCAATCATGCTCATCATTCAAAGATTTAGTATCAAACATTCTATAGCATTCTTCTTCTAGCACTTGAGCACAATTTTCCTTACCATCATTCTCACGAAAGATATTAAAAAGATGAAGCGTATGAGACAAACTCAATTCCATTTTTTGTAGTTTTCTTTTATAAACTAAACTAGTGATAAAACAAGAAACAAAAAGATTCGATTGCAAGATCTAAAGATATACCTTCAAGCACTCACCTCCCCGGCAACGGCGCCAGAAAAGAGTTTGATGTCTACTACACAACCTTCTTCTTGTAGACGTTGTTGGGCCTGCAAGTGCACAGGTTTGTAGGACAGTAGCAAATTTCCCTCAAGTGGATGACCTAAGGTTTATCAATCCATGGGAGGCGTATGATGAGGATGGTCTCTCTCAAGCAACCCTGCAACCAAATAACAAAGAGTCTCTTGTGTCCCCAACACACCCAATACAATGGCAAATTGTATAGGTGCATTAGTTCGGCGAAGAGATGGTGATACAAGTGCAATATGGATGGTAGATAAAGGTATTTGTAATCTGAAATTATAAAAACAGCAAGGTAACTAACGATAAAAGTGAGTGTAAACGGTATTGCAATGCTTGGAAACAAGGCCTAAGGTTCATACTTTCACTAGTGCAAGTTCTCTCAACAATAATAACATCGATAGATCATATAACAATCCCTCAACATGCAACAAAGAGTCACTCCAAAGCCATTAATAGCGTAGAACAAACGTAGAGATTATGGTAGGGTACGAAACCACCTCAAAGTTATCCTTTCTGCTCTATCTATTCAAGAGTTCATAGTAAAATAACATGGAGCTATTCTTTCCGCTCAATCTATCATAGAGTTCATACTAGAATAACACCTTAAGACACAAATCAACCAAAACCCTAATGTCTCCTAGATACTCCATTGTCACCTCAAGTATCCGTGGGCATTATTATACGATATGCATCACACAATCTCAGATTCATCCAACCAACACAAAGTACTTCAAAGAGTGCCCCAAAGTTTCTACTGGAGAATCAAGAAAACGTGTGCCAACCCCTATGCATAGGTTCATGGGCGGAACCCGCAAGTTGGTCACCAAAACATACATCAAGTGGCACGTGATATCCCATTGTCACCACAGATAAACACGGCAAGACATACATCAAGTGTTCTCAAATCAAAGACTCAATATGATAAGATAACTTCAAGAGGGAAACTCAATTCATCACAAGAGAGTAGAGGGGGAGAAACATCATAAGATCCAACTATAATAACAAAGCTCGTGATACATCAAGATTGTGCCATAGAGAGAACACGAGAGAGAGAGATCAAACACATAGCTACTGGTACATACCCTCAGCCCCGAGGGTGAACTACTCCCTCCTCATCATGGAGAGCGCCGGGATGATGAAGATGGCCACCAGTGATGGGTTCCCCCTCCGGCAGGGTGCCGGATCAGGCTCCCGAGAGGTTTTTGGTAGCTACGGAGGCTTGCGGCGGCGGAACTCCCGATCTATCTTGATATTCAATGGTTTTAGGGTATGTAGGCTTATATAGGCGAAAGAAGTCGGTCGAGGGGTGCTCAAGGGGTCCACGAGACAGGGGGCGCGCCCAGTAGGGGGGCATGCCCGTTATCTCCGGGGCTCCTCGAGTATCTTCTGATGTAAACTCTAGGTCTCCAGGATGATAATCTTCCAAAAAATCACGTTGCCAAAGGTTTCATTCTGTTTGGACTCCGTTTGATATTCCTTTTCTTCGAAATACTGAAATAGGCAATAAAACAGCAATATGGGTTGGGCCTCCGGTTAATAGGTTAGTTCCAAAAGTAATATAAAAGTGTATAATAAAGCCCATAATCATTCAAAACAGATAATAGAATAGCATGAATGCTTCATAAATTATAGATACGTTGGAGACGTATCAGTTTCCCGATTGGAAGCCGACTTCGGTGGACCACGCCGGCGTGGAAAGGGCCAACGCGCGCGAGCAACTCGCCCTATCACACCTCTTGCAAGTCCGAGGCGAGGCGCAGGACGCCGGTGCCGGCGTTTAGCGTGTACCACAGATGGCGGCCGGCATCATCTAGTTAGCTAAGAGTAAATTAGTACTTCTACGCTACTAGAGTATTAGTGAGAGTAGATAGTTAACTCGGCTATGATGGTTGTCAACTTGGAAGTTCAGTACTCTATATGTGGATCAGACCTGTTACTTTGCTCTGAATGTTGAACTTTCCGTTTGAACGTATGAAATGGGCTATTGTTTTTTTAAATGGGTTGTATTTATCCTCCACGGGTTTAGAGGCTGACTTGTGGGCCTACCAAGTTGACGCGTACACAATCAAGAGATGATTGTACGTGGACAGGATGACAGCAGGGACCCGCCAAGGTCATGGCAGTACGCAAGCAAGTGCCTTCTTATTTCAAGCCAATTAAAAATGGCTCCTCCTAGTGGATTTCTCACATTTGGGTCCCATGCCATTATCAATGTAGTCTATAAACATGAGAATTGCACAACGAGCGGCTGACACCAGGGACCCAGCAGCTCGCCCAGTTATTTTTGTTTTGGGTTAATTTGATAAATGCCACTCCAAATCTGGTGTATCCGAGAAATGCCACTACAATTTCCAAACTTTGAAAATTGCCATTTCATGCCATTTCTAGTGGCATTTTTTGAAGTCTGGAGTGGCGTTTTTCAAAGTTTGCAAACTGCAGTGGCGTTTTTCAAAGTTTGCAAAAATTGCAGTGGCATTTTTCAAAGTTTGGAAATTGCAGTGGCATTTTTATGAATCGCCATAATTGGAGTGGCATTTATCTAATTTGTTTTTGAGACGGAAGTAGGGTGTCAACTGGGTTGTGCGGGACACTCTGGCCTGTCTAGACAGCCTTTTATTTTATGTTTACCACAGACCAGCCCAATAGTTTTTTTCTTTCTGAAAATGGCTAGCCCAGTTTTTTGTGATTTGTAAAGTAAGTTGCTTTATCAGGCCTGTTGGACTGCAAATCTTTCAAGACAAGGAGAGCTTCATTCGGCTGGCCGAGAAAATGGCCTATCAGTAATGAGAAATGGGCTGTACATTTTTAAAACACATCAAACCGGCAATTAGTTTCAAATATCTTTTTTTCATTTCGAGATTTTAAATTGCATTGATTTTTATACGTGGACAATTTATTGAATTTTATATGTATATACATTTATTTTTAAAATCAGTCTGAATGTGACTCGAAATTTCGGGATTAAAAACAGTTCAGACTGCACCAACATATGCAAAATTTCGTATAATTTTTTAACCGTGGCCACAATATGGGCTGTAATGCTAACAAAAAGAATATGGGCTCCAAAAAAACCTGTAAGAATTAGCAAATGGTTTGTAAATTATTTGAAATAATGGCAGATGGCCTGTATGCTATTTTCCACGGATTTGAGGCTTTCCATAGATGGCATGTATATTATTGGATGTCCATCCAACGGCGGTCATGCTTCTTCAATCTCTACTCTTCCTGCTCCAGCCGCTCAAACAAGCATCGGCGGGACTGCCTTCTCCCTCCTCCCCACGGCCGGCTGTGCTGCCGCGCAGGCCTCACCGCCCCACCGTACTCCCATTGCTGGCCTAGCCATCCCTCTACTCACTCACAGTCCCACACCTGGTGTTGTTCTCCGGCGACGGTAGACGAACCAGTAAACCCTCATACAGTCGTACTCCCCTTCGCGTGGGAAACAACTGCCGAGTCTTCCTTGCCTCCGTGTCGTTTCCTTCCTAGGCCTCGCCGTCGTCCATCGCCCTGGTGCTCTCGGCGTGGCATGGTCAACATGGTCAACGACCGACATGCATCTGAAGTGGACTATATGTGGAGAGGCTGACAGCTGGGTCCATGTTCGCACGCAAGGAAATGCCTCCTTATTACGTGCAAAATAATGATTCCTCCACCTGACATCTGGGACCCGCCGAAAGGGCCTCTGTATTTCGCGAAAAAATGTTACCACCACTGACAGCTTGGGCCCACCAACTATATCTTCGCACGCAAGGAAGTGCCTCCTTATTATGCACAAAAAATGAATACTCCCCCTGCTAGCTGGGACCCAGTATAGTGGGCCTACTAAGTTGACGGGGACGAAGGGCTTTGTCAACTTAGTTAATATGCACAATTCTAGCTCGACTGACCGTACGATGTCCATCCAACGGCCGTAGTGCTTCTTTAACCTCTGGTCTTCTTGCTCCTGCCGCCCAAAGCAGCGTCGGTCGTGCCGCCTGCTCCTGCCTTCCGTGGCCGGCTGTGCTGCCGCGGAGGCCTCACTGCCCCCATACTACTCCCACCGCTGGCCAGGCCATCCCTCCACTCCACTCACCCACACCCCCTATTATTCTGCGGCGACGGCAGCTCAGCCGACCAAGTGAACCCTCGTACTCCTCTCCGCGTGGGCATCCACTGTTGCGTCTTTCCCGGCTCCGTGTAGTCCCCTTCCTAGGCCTCGCCGTCGTCCACCGCCGTGGTGCTCTCGGCGCGACGTGGTCAATGTGGTCAACGACCGAATTCCATCGGAAGAATACTGTACGTGAAGAGGCTGACAGTTGGGTCCACGGCAGCCGCAAGGAAGTGCCTCCTTATTACGCGGAAAATAATTATTCCTCCACCTGACAGCAGGGACCCATCGGACGGTCACCAGTATTTCGTGAAAAAAACATTTGCCCCTGACTGCTGGGACCCACTGGACGGGCCACCGTATTTCATGAAAAAAAACATCCCCCCTACTGTCAGCTCGGACCCACCGGAAGTGCCTCCTTATTACGCACAAAAATGAATACCCCCTGCTAGCTGGGACCCACCTTGGTGGGAGGCTGACTTGTGGGCCTACTAAGTTGATGGGGACGGAGGGCTTTGTCAACTTAGTCAATATAAACGATTCTAGCTCCAGTGACCGTACGATGTCCATCCAACGGCCATAGTGCTTCTTCAACCTCTGGTCTTCTTGCTCCAGCCGCCCAAAGCAGCGGGTCGTGCCGCATGCTCCTGCCTCCCGTGGCCGGTTGTGCTGCCACGGAGGCCCCACCGCCCCTACTATTCCCACCGCTGGCCAGGCCCTGCGGCGACGGGAGCCTCACACCGCAGTCGAACCAGTGAACCCTCATACTCCTCTCCGCGCAGGCTTCCACTGCCGCATCTTCCCTGGCTCCCCATCGTCCCCTTCCTAGGCCTCGCCGTCGTCCACCGCCCTAGTGCTCTCGGTGCGACGTGGTCAACATGGTCAAGGAACGACTTCCATCGGACATGGACTGTACGTGGAGAGGCTGACAGCTGGGTCCACGGCCGCAGCAAGGAAGTGCCTCCTTATTAGGCAGAAAATAATGATTCCTCCACCTGACAGTTGGGACCCACCGGATGGGCCACTGTATTTCGCAAAAACAATGTTTCCCCCTGACTGCTGGGACCCACCAGCTACATCTTCGCATGCAAGGAAGTGCGCCCGGGCAAAAAAACGATTCGCCCCTTGACTGCTGGGACCCACCAGCTACATCTTCGCACGCAAGGAAGTATGTCTGGGCAAAAAAAACGATTCGCCCCCCTGACTACTGCGACCCACCAGCTACATCTTCGCATGCAAGGAAGTGCGTCCGGGCAAAAAAACGATTCACCCCCCTGACTGCTGGGACCCACCAGCTACATCTTCGCATGCAAGGAAGTGCGTCTGAAAAAAATGATTCGCCCCCCTGACTGCTAGGACCCACCAGCTACATTTTCACACGCAAGGAAGTGCCGGACAGTCGGGACCCACCTGGTCAAAGCGTACGTAGCGTTGTCATTCTAGTCGCGAACGTGTACGTACATATATACTGGTCGATGTAGAGGCGCACACGTGTCTTAGTAGAGGCGCGCACGTAGCATGTACACGTACGTACAGCGGCCAGTGTGCAAGAAAGAAAATACGGCCACATATGTGTACATACGGGCGGGGTCTCGAACGCCTACTCGCGCATACGTACGGCCAGGGCTCATGTACATGGTTGGGTCGGAACGGAGAAATAGCATCATCGTCGTGTTCATAGGGAGCCAACCGGCTGGGTCAGAACGGAATGCGTCGTCGTGTTCATCGTGAGGGCTTGGACGGAATAGGCGATGGAAACAAGGCCTGGCGTACCGCAAAATAGAGGAAACGGCCTTGTGTTCGACCGGCCACGTTCGAAACGGGATCCTATTCATCGGGAGGGGTCTGGCATACCGCAAAACGGAGGAAACAGACCTCCTACGGTCGAAACGGGGGTCCTGTTGATCAGGAGGGGTGTGGCGTACCGCAAAACGGACGAAACGGACCTCCTACGATCGAAACGGGGGTCTTATTGATCAGGAGGGGTGTGGCGTACCACAAAACGGACGAAACGGACTTGTGTTGGAGCGCTATGGTCGAAATGGGGGTCCTGTTCATCGGGAGGGGTGTGGCATACCGCAAAACGGGACTCCACGGGATACTGTTCATCTCCACCGCTGACCTCCTCCAGCCTCCATGGGCTACCGTCGACCTCCTCCAACCTCCACGGGCTCCTGTTCATCCATCCTCCACCGCGCGCTACTCCACCGGCTACTGTTCAACCATCCCTCCACGGGCACCCCTCCACCGTCTACTGTTCATCCAGCCCTCCACGGGGTCGTCTTGTTCATCCATAGGCAATGCCATGGGGTCCTGCATCCACCCCTACCGCTCACTGTTCATCCAACCCCCCCCCCCCCGCACGCAACACTCACTGTTCATCCAATCGATCGGCTTCAGTTAGCAGCAGTAGCGAAGAATCGCTCGATCGGGTTCAGTTAACAGCCATCGATCGATCGCTCGGGTTCAGTAACCCGTAGCCTGTAGTGCAATCGCTCGGGTTCAGTTAGAGCCCAATGCCTCGCTCGGGTTCAGTTAGAGCCAACGCCTCGCACACACGCGCGTACGTGTACAAGAGAAACCCGCATCGCTCGGCCCCCAACCTCCCACCATAACCGGGAACTCCCCGAAATTTTCTTCGCCCTCGCTTCTACCACGGTTTTTTCCGTCATGGATGGCCCAAAGAATGTCATGCAGCTGCGTCTCCAGCCCGCCCAGGACGAAAAGCCCATTTTCTGTCATGATTTTTTGTCATAGAAGTAGGAGCCCACCACATCTATGATGATACCAGGTTTTTTCACAATTATCGTCATAGAAGTGTCATACGTATGACAGAAAAAAATTCGTCCGGCCCAAAATGTCACGGATGTGTCTTTTTTTGTAGTGACATCATTGAGAAATAATATATAGCGTTGAGCACCATGTTTAAGTAGAGATTACAGCGGGTAAGATAGGGGTTACACCGCTGCATGGAGGGGGGAAGAGTTGGTGATGAAGGCGGTGAAGTTGTTGGTGAAGATCGCGGTGATGATGATGGCCCCCGGCGGCATTCCGGCGCCACCGGAAGCAAGGGGGAGAGGGTCCCCCTTCTTCTTCTTCTTCCTTGACCTCCTCCCTAGATGGGAGAAGCGTTTCCCCTCTGGTCCTTGGCTCCCATGGCGTGGGAGGGGCGAGAGCCCCTCCGAGATTGGATCTATCTCTCTGTTTCTGCGTTCCCAGATCCTTCCCCTTCACCATTTCTTTTATATTCATAGATCCATAACTCTGATTGGGGTGAATCTTTCGCCCAGATTTTTCTCATAAAATTAGCTTTCTTGTGCCAAAAGAAGAGCGTCAACCGCCTTACGGGTGGCCCAAGAGAGTGCCAGGTGCGCCCAGGGGGAGGGCGTGCCCCCTATCTCGTGGCCACCTCGGGCACCGTTTCGCGTTGATTCTTCCTCCGAAAAATCCCAAATATTCCAAAATAATTCTCCGTACGTTTTTATCCCATTTGGATTCCGTTTGATATTTGATTTCTACGAAACATAAAACATGCAACAAACAGGAACTAGCACTGGGCACTGGATCAATATGTTAGTCCCAAAAATAGTATAAAAAGTTGCCAAAAGTATATGAAAGTTGAAGAATATTGGCATGGAACAATCAAAAATTACAGATACGACGGAGACGTATCAATATAACCTATTGATGATGTGGCACGCAGTATCAATTGCTTCAGGCCAGAAATACTCAGGTGTCTTATATTCATCAAGCATAGTGCGGGCCATCTCACAAAGAGTCATGTTCTTGCGCTCCACAATGCCATTTTGCTGAGGAGTATAAGGAGCAGACAATTCGTGAGTAATACCAAGAATATCGAGATATTCATCGAGGCCAGTGTTCTTGAACTCGGTTCCATTATCACTCCTGATATTCTTGATCTTTACACCGAAGTTAGTGGAAGCCCTTGAAGAAAATTGTCTGAAGACTTCCTGCACTTCATTTTTGTAAGTGATGATATGCACCCATGTGTAACGAGAGTAGTCATCAACTATGACAAAGCCATATAAAGATGCAGAACTACTGAACGTGGCATAATGAGTAGGGCCAAATAGATCCATATGAAGCAATTCAAAGGGACGAGAAGTGGTCATGATAGTCTTCGCAGGATGCTTGGATCTGGTGATCTTTCCAGCTTCGCAAGCCCCACAAAGATGATCTTTGAGGAATTTGACACCCTCGATGCCAATGACGTGCTTCTTCTTTGCGAGTATATGCAAGTTCCTCATCCCAGCATGACCAAGTCATCGATGCCATAATCAGCATTCTGAAGCTTTTGCAAGTAGACATGTGGCAAGTTGTGGTCCTATAGAGAAATCAACAATATACAAGTCTCCTTTCCTAAAGCCTTCAAAGACTTTGGAGTTGGCAGATTCCATTAGCACAATTTGCCAAAGACAACAACCATATCAAGATCATAAAGCATTGAGACAGACATAAGATTGAATCCTAAGGACTCAACAAGCATGACTTTGTCCATGTGTTTATCCTTTGGAATTGCAACCTTACCCGGACCCAATACCTTGCTTTTTCCTTTGTCAGTGTAGGTGATATGCTTCAGATGATATGGTGACAAATCAGTGTCCATCAACAAGCTCATGTCACCAGTCATGTGATTTGTACATCCACTGTCGAGGACCCACTCAGTAGCCTTGGGTTGTTCATCCTGCAGATGAATTAGTGCAACTTACAAACCCATATACTTCATTAGTGAAGAATATGATATCAATTGCATCATCAGTAACAGATATAGCAATATGAGGATGTGAGAAATGAATGATTCATTTCTTCATGATTAGCTTGCATCCTTTCAAGCACATTCAGGTCTCCAGCAAATTCTTCAGACGAGTAAGTTCGTCTGGAGACCTGACCCTGCATACGAGATTAGTTATTTTTCTTCACCACCCACATCTGGAGGGGTGGCAAAGAGTTCATCATTCTGCAAGCTCCATAAGAAAATGATGGCATAGAAGCCAGTGCACTTCATTTCACAGAAGAGTGGTTAGGATCAACATATGAATAAGGAGAGAAATTCTTCGAGGACTTATGAACATAATGGTTTGAAGAATAATGCACATATTCATGGCCCTTAGACTTTCCCTGCAAATAGAAGTGTTAGCACGATGATGTTCATATGAGGATTTTGATACGCATGAGGAATTTGATCCATGTGATGAATTTGGTCCATATGAGGACTTGGATCCATATGAAGAATTTGGTCCATATGAAGAATTCGATCTAGGGTTCCTATTCTTCATGGGTGGTGTCATGATGACATTCACCTGAAGATTTTCAAGGCATCTTTTAGGAACCCATATTTTCTTCATAGGGGGGTCGTTACTGCAGTTAGTTCCAACATATCGAGCAAATACTTCACCGTTCTGATTCTTTAAAAGTTTATTATAGTTGGAGTCGAATGACTCATCAGATGAATATGAAGAATCAGAAGTAAAGCCAGAGAAAGTGCATGGATCTACAGGAGGTCCTTTCGCAGCAACCCATGAGGTTTTGGGGTACTGCTCAGGTTTCCAGTAGGTTCCATCAGCATTGAGTTTCCTCTCAAAGGCAATACCCTCTTTCCTAGGGTTCCTGTTCAAGATCTGCTTTTTGAGCACATCACATAGAGTCTGATGCCCTTTGAGGCTTTTGTAAATGCCTGCCACATACAATTCCTTCAGCCCTGCATTATCGCCAGTGATACATGTGGTATCCTCAGATGAGGAATTTGTAACCATAGAGACAGTTGAAGAATTTGCAGCAAGAGAAGCATTTGAACATTCAGGTGATGAATTAGCAGATTCATGCTCAATGCATTTAAGACATGGTGGAATAAGTTCTTCCTAAGAGAACTGATCTGTTGAGCAAGAAATGAATCATTTTCCTTCTGAAGATCTTCATAACTCGCTTTTAACTTCTCAAGATCTTACTTTCTTTGAAGAAATTCATAAGAAAGCTTTTCATGATCAGGTAAGAGAGTGTTATGATGATTTTGAAGGTTGTCAAATAGAGTTTGAAGTCTCTGAAGATTATCTGCCAGAGTCTTAGTTCGATTCAATTCCACACCCAACAGGTTATCGCTTCTGTCTAGTTGATTTTGAATATTTTCTAAAGCCTTTTGTTGTTTAACAGCAATTTTTGCAAGTTTTGAATAGCTAGGATTAAGATTGTCATCAGATTCATCCTCACTAGAGTCAGAGGGGGAATGTTTGAGTACCTTGGCACCTTTTGCCATGAAGAAATAGGTGGGAGCGTAGTCATCGTTGCCCGTGTCAGCAGAGTCGGGGAAATTATTTTCTTCAGTGTTGAAGATGGACTTGCTGACGTAAGCAGTAGCGAGGGCTAGGCTAGCCACACCAAGTCAGATTCCTCAGATTCCTCCTCTTCCACATTATCCTCAGATTCCGCTTCAGAGTCCATTTCCTTGCCAATGAATGCCTGGGCCTTCTTGGAACTGCTCTTCTTGTGAGATGAAGACTTTGAGGATTTTGATGATGAAGATTTGAAGATTTCTTCTTCTTCTTTGAGTCATCAGAATTGTCATCTTTGTACTTCTTATTCTTTGATTCCTTTTCCCACAGAGGATCAGACATGTAGTGACTAGGTTTCTTGCATTTGTGGCAAGTTCTCTTTTTGTAGTCACGGGACGAGGAATCATCATTTCTTGAAGACTTTCCAAAATGGCCACGGCAAGAGAACTTCTGGAATTTCCTCACGAGTATTGCTAGCTCCTGGCTCAATTCTTCAAGATCACCAAGGCTGCTACCAGAATCCTCAGCTTCGGACTCAGATACTGCCTTGGCCTTCAGTGCACGTGATCTTTCATAGCTCGGTCCATAGAGATCTCTCTTCTCAGCAAGCTGGAACTCATGAGTGTTTAGCCTCTCGAGGATATCAGCGGGGTCAAGTGACTTGTAATCAACTCGTTCTTGAATCATTAGTGCGAGGGTATCAAATGAGGTGTCAAGTGATCTCAGCAATTTCTTCACCACCTCATGATTGATGATATCAGTGGCACCAAGTTCTTGAAGCTCATTTGAGATGTCGGTGAGGCGATCGAAGGTTTGCTGAACATTTTCGTTGTCGAGTCTTTTGAAGTGGTTGAAGAGATTGCGAAAACATCAACTCGGGAGTCACGTTGAGTTGAGACTCCTTCAAGTGCACTCACTCTGCCGTACTGGCCTTTGCTCAGATGTCCACATATGATATTCTTCGTTTGAGAATCGAGTTGCTTGAATCTCTTCACATCAGTAGCATTCAGAGATGGAGTGATTGAGGGAACGCCATTTTCCACAAAGTACCAGAGATCACTATCAATTGCCTCAAGATGCATACGCATCTTGTTCTTCTAGTAGGAGTAGTCCGTCCCAACAAAGGTAGGACACCCAACCGAGACCTTGATCATACCTGCAGTCGACATAACTAAAAATCCAGGTGGTTAAACTAAAATCACACAGAACAAGGGAGTACCTTGCTCTGATACCAATTGAAAGTGCGTTACATCGACTAGAGGGGGGGTGAATAGGCAATTTTTATGAATTCTTCACAAGGGAATTTCAGTGTGAGGAAATTCCTAAGCGAAGAACTACTTGCAGTGGAATAAGTACTCAGGTATAAGCATAATAAAGCAACAACATAGTCATCATGCTGAAATGAAAGACAAACACTGAGTACAGAAAGCGTAAACACAGGATAAGCAGGATGAAGACAAACATACTGAAGAAATAGGATTGAGGAATTAGAGAAATTCTTCAGTCAAAGTCTTCAAACAGTAATGATCAGGTACATCAACACATAACTGAGGAAATGAAAGGGTTGAGGAAATATAACCAGTTGGCTTGGTGAAGACAATGATTTGGTAGACCAGTTCCAACTGTTGTGACAGTTGTACATCTAGTTGGAGCGGCTGAGTATTTAAACTCGAGGACACACAGTCCCGAACACCCAGTCCTGAACACATAGTCCAGGACACCTAGTCCTCACTGTATTCTCCTTGAGCTAAGATCACACAGACCTCGCCCAACAGTAGTGGTAAGTCTTCACAGGTGACTTCCAAACCTTCACAGACTTGGTCACTCGGCAATCCACAATTCCTCTTGGATGCTTAGACCATGACGCCTAACCGTCTGGAGGATACACAGTCCTCAAAGGTAACAAGCATCGGTTCCACACAGGAACAATCTCTTCAGTGATGCTCAATCACTTTGGGGTTTGTAGGTTTGGGTTTGGGATTTGGGTTTTCCTCACTTGATGATTTTCACTCAAAGTCCTCGGAGGAATGGGATGCTCTCAAATGACAAGTGTCAGTTTCTCTCGGAGCAGCCAACCAGCTAGTGGTTGTAGGGGGTGGCTATTTATAGCCTAGGGAGCATCCCGACATGATAAGACATAAATGCCCTTGTGTGATATGACCGTTAGGTGATAGGATATTTTGGACAGCTGGCGCGTAGCACAGCAATGGTCGGATTTGAGGTTTGAATTTCTCAGGGCTATCATGTTCCTCACTGTGTAGGCAATTCGCACTGGTGAATTCCTCACTCCTCAGTCAAAACAAATTCCTCAGAGACCAGAAGATCTTCATCTCTGTCAATGAAGAAATTGACTGAACTGATATGAGATTTCCAATGGCTTCACTCGAAGGATTGGGTAGCTGTAGGATTTTGAGATGAGCATCACTTGGAAATCTGTTTCCTTAGTATTACCTCGACCCCCTTTAACAGTACGGTGTTTCCTATGAATCAAGAAGAAGAAAATTAAACTATGAAAACAAAAGTCTTCATGCTTCAGATTCCTCGCATGAATATCGAAGTCTTCAAGGTCACACCAATTTCTTCACTTTCAAAGTCTTCATGAGAACCAAAGTCTTCAGCCGAAGACATTCATTTTTAGGGGTCGACTTTCACTGTAAATATCAAACTCCTCATTGACTTATAGAGCCTATGTACACTCACAAACACATTAGTCCCTTAACCTATAAGTCTTCAATACACCAAAATCACTAAGAGGCACTAGATGCACTTACAAAAACTCCATCTTTTAATCCTTGATTGCAACAATACAATACGTGCTTTGCTGCCCCTACTGTCACTGGGAAAGGACACCGCAAAATTGAACCCAAAGCTAAGCACTTCTCCCATTGCAAAAAAAAACCAATCTAGTACGCCAAACTGAACCGATAATTTGAAGAGACTTGCAAAGATATCAAATCATGCATATAAGAATTCAGAGAAGACTCGAATTATATTCATAGATAATCTGATCATAAGTCCATAATTCATCGGATCTCAGCAAACACACTGCAAAAGAATATTACATTGAATAGATCTCCAAGAACATCGAGGAGAACAGGGTATTGAGAATCAAAGAGAGAGAATAAGCCATCTAGCTACTAGCTATGGATCCGTAGGTCTATGGTAAACTACACACGCTTCATCGGAAGGGTAATGGTGTTGATGTAGAAGCCCTTCATGATCGAATCCCCCTCCGGCAGGACGCCGAAAAAGGCCCCTAGATGGGATCTCATGGGTATAGAAGGTTGCGGTGGTGGAAAAGTGTTTTCGTGGCTCCCCCAGATGTTTTTGGGGTATAAGAGTATATATAGGCGAAAGAGTTAGGTCAGGAGAGCTCCGAGGGGCCCACGAGGTAGGGGGCGCGCCCTCCACCCTTGTGGACGCCTCGTTGCGTCTCCGACTTCATCTCCAAGTCTCCTAGTTTGCTTTTGGTCCAAGAAAGATCATCGCAAAAGTTTTATTCCATTTGGACTCCGTTTGGTATTCCCTTTCTGCAAAACTCTAAAACAGGCAAAAAACATAAATTGGCACTAGGCTCTAGGTTAATAGGTTAGTCCCCAAAATAATATAAAATAACATATAAATTCATATAAAACATCCAAAATAGATAATATAATAGCATGGAAAACCAAAAATTATAGATACTTTGGAGACGTACCAACGCCCGGTCACCTCTCATTTCTCCGCATTCACAACTGTCCCCCCCCCCCTAAATCCATGGAACCCCATGCAAGGTGATCAATGATACATATATAAATTCGACATAGTATAGGGGGCACAACAAGTTTATACATATCGGACATAATAAGTTCACAAAAGATCAGCCATAGCAAGTTCGTCAATCAACTACGATATACGACTAAACGATAGATAAAAATAGATACAAGGCGCCTAATTTCACCACTTCCTCACCGGGCCCTTCACCTTCGTGTCCCTGGAGCGGATGAAATACCCCTCTACGTCGATGTCGATGGTCGGAGGGGTGTCAGCGTCGATGTCAGTGGTCGGAGGGGTGTTAGCGTCGACACTTGTGGTGCCTCCATCGATGGAGGTGGACGAGGACGATGAGGGGAGGCTAGCCAAGCGTTGGGCGATGCAGACCTGCTCCTTGGTGAGGCATTGAGCTTTCATCGTGTTGGGCAACCTCTGTCGTGTGAGCCATTTGAATTCCTCGATGCCGACCGCAATACCTTGGCATCTTTGCAGCAGCGACGATAGGCGCTCATCTCTGTCGTGGTCAGGGAGTGGCAGATGATGTCGTGGAGAAGGTCGCCCTCCAAGTCGGCGGGTAGCGGCATGGGCACGAATCTACATGACCTACTACCGGACTAGCTAGATTCGGCCTGCGCCGTGATATGTCTCAATCGTATCTATAATTTTTGATTGTTCCATGCCATCATTATACAACTTTCATATACTTCTGGTAACTTTTGATACTATTTTTGGGACTAACATATTGATCCAGTGCCCAGTGCCAGTTCCTGTTTGTTGCATGTTTTTTGTTTTGTAGAAAACCCATATCAAACGGAGTCCAAACGGGATAAAAACTGATGGAGATTTTTTTGGAATATTTATGATTTTTGGGAAGAAGAATCAACGCGAGACGATGCTCGAGGGGGCCACGAGGAAGGAGGGCGCGCCCCAGGGGGTCAGGCACGCCTTGGGCCCTCGTGGCCACCCCATAAGGCGGTTGGTGCCCTTCTTTCTCTGCAAGAAAGCTAATATCCGGATAGAGATTGTGTCCAAAATTCAGCCCAATCGGAGTTACGGATCTCCGGGAATATAAGAAACGGTGAAAGGCCAGAATCTGGAACGCAGAAACAGAGAGAGATAGAGAGACAGATCCAATCTCGGAGGGGCTCTTGCCCCTCCCACGCCATGGAGACCATGGACCAGAGGGGAAACCCTTCTCCCATCTAGGGAGAAGGTCAAGGAAGAAGAAGAAGGGGGGCTATCTCCCCCTCTCCCCCGGTGGCACCGGAACGCCACCGGGG